>NW_028297109.1:1001496-1268996 GCF_055798465.1 Pogonomyrmex barbatus
CTGTAGTTGCTGCTACTGTTAATGCTATTGATACTACTCATTATTATTATATTACTATTACTACCATTATCATAACTAGCACTATCGCTATTATTTCAAGCGCGCGATCGCGACGGTGGTGACAGTGGTGGCGGAGGCAGCAATGATGGCAACGGCGGCGACGGTGTCGACAATGGTGGCGGTAGTATTAGAAGTAATAATAGTAGCGATGATAGTAGTAAGTACTACTATATTTTACTACTTACTACTATCATCGCTACTATTACTACTTCTAATATTACCGTCACCATTGTCGACGCCATCGCCGCCGTTGTCATCATTGCTGCCTCCGCCACCACCGCCGCGATCGCGCGCTTGAAGAAGGAAAGTGGGGACGATACAACATAGCGCGACCGCATGTGCAGGCTGCTTTTGCAGAGCTTCGCTCGGCATACGGCGAAACGTTTCGCCTTGTGCTGCTGCCGCTACTGCTGTTGTTGCTGCTACTAGTTGCCGGACTATCAACTGTCGTCTGCTTCTCTCAGTCTATCTGACGATCTTTCGCGCGCTTTGTTTCGACTGATGAATTTACTCGTCGCGTCGCATAGTAAGCTCGTGAAAAATCGACAATCATGTCGTGAATCTAATGAGCACTTCAACGAAAATCGTGTATAGTTAACAAAGACCGATATCTATCAACGCTGAAGATGCTGAGGTAAATTGCGCTAAATCCATTCGTGTATACTTTCGGAAAATTCGACGAAATTGACTGTAAAGAAAACAGTTGAGCATATAAAACAGGCAGAAGATTAAAACCGTGTGTTATCGAAAATACCAGGATCCTTGAAAATCGCTTTTTGTGCAACGTGTATTTTTTTTTGTAAAGCGCGCGTATACCACGTATCGCACGCGATGATTCGCGACTAAGCTAGCTTCAAGTGTCGTGCTTCGATTAATCAAACAAGGAAACAAATATTCTCAAAAAACCAAAGCAAAGGAGCAAATACAATATAAACAATACTGCCATTACATTTAAAACTTTCAATTATTATAGGTGTTTGTTAAAACTTTCAATTATTATAGGTGTTTGAAAATCGATCCATTTTCATGTGTCCTCATGGATGTCACGATACATAGTGAGAAATTATAGCTCAAGAATCGCGTGGAAAATTTTACATGATTCAATGAAATTTAGTAGAAAGAAAAATAATTGAAAAAAGATCTCATTATCATTCACACATACGCAATTAAAAGAACGTGACAAGTTTGAAATAATAAAAAAGATTTGCGAGATGATAAATAGTCATCATAAAACTTCGTGATAGTTTAGTTGTAATTAAGCAAAGAAGCAAATCGACCGGATACCGATCAATATGGACAAAACGGGCAAAAATATTCAAATAAATATTTATAAATATTCAAATAATATTCAAATATTTAAATAAGTTAACATGACATTATAGTATTAAATGTAAAATGTATGGTATTAAATATATAGTATTAAATGTAAAATGCAAATAAATAATAAGAAGTTATTACGATCGCGAGAAGAATATAAAAAGGATTCTACTGCAACTTTTTCATTTAAGATAAAATATATCAATCGATACATCAAATAAATATTATAATTTAGAAGATATAAATGCAAATATATAAAAGATTGATACATGTTCAACATGAACAAATATATAACACATATCGTAATTTATTTTAATTCACAGATAACTGTTTATTGTGAATGATGTTTATTGTGAAGAAGAAATTCCATGTAAATAATGATAGACAAATGTGCATGTGTGCTTGAAATCATAGTGATAAAAGATTTATTTTTTTTTAAATACAGAAATTATTTCAAACTTGGCACACGAAAAGATAATTACCATTTCTGATGTCTGAGACGTATATTCAAACGTATAGATCTATTGTAACAAAAGCGTGTGCGTAGTACGAAAAACAGAATCTATGACACAAATTTCATGGACCATGATAAAAACAGTGAATCGATATTTACGTATAAAATACAATTTTCCACTATAATTTATGTGATGAAAGCGAAGATCAAAATTGGATAAAAATTAGCGCAGGCAGATGAAATGTGAAGTACGAAGACGGCACGTCCTGGCAGGAACGAAGGCGGAAGTTAAGAAAGCTGAAGTGAGATTCACCGCAGGGATAGCGGCACGTCGGGAGAGCACCTGGCGCGGGCCGCCTGAGATGACGGCCTTGCGACAGGATATCACGGTATCCCCGTATAGAACCTTCCTCTTGGTATCACTAATAGGATTATTACTCCAAATTCATCCAACGACGGGTAAGTGTTTCCCTTAAAGTATTTTCTTCGATTCAAAGCTTAATTAGTGAAAAAGATTAATTAGTGAAATTTCAAATCTGTTTACATATGGTTATATAATATATACGAAATAATAGAATAATGTAAGCACTATGATATTTGTTATTTTTAATGTATAGATATTTCGCAATTTTTTGATCTATTTTTTAATTAAATATACAAATCTCTCTCCCCTCCCTCCCTTCTCCCCTTCCCCCTTTCTTCCTTTTCTTTCCCCTTTCATTCTCTCTGTCTATCTATCTATCTATCTATTTATTTATCTATCTATCTATCTATCTATCTATCTATTTATCTATCTATTTGTCCATTTATTTATTTATTTATATCTATCTATCTATCTATCTCACATACATACACGCGCGCGTACATATATTAATACAAAAAAATAATAAAAATACAAAAAAAGAAAAAGAAAAATATTGAAAAACGTTGATTATATTTTAAGACAATATAATAGATTGACGTAATATAGATATTTCTTTTAATTTAATATTTTAATTACACAGTCAAAAGATTTTCATTTTGAGAGAAAAATTCACTTTATTATAACTGAAAGCACATAATATGTAATTTAATGAAAGATTGATTAGAACAACATTATTTCACAATGAGATTGAATTTAAAAAATTTCTCTGATAGAGATAGACTATGTGTATGTATCGTTGAATATCCTCTTTTGCGGTCTGAGAGTTGCTTTTATCATCAAGTAATTTGCAATATTGTAATATCTTACAATTTGTAATTTGATTTCACAAGGCCATAATTTCCAACATCGCAATTTGTTATTAGGCATTTTAGCTTAGTTATTATGTGTTCGTTGATTCATAAAGCTTTGCGATGTAGCAGACAGTTTATGGATTAAGCGAAACGAAACTCGATGGTTTAAATATTTGTATGTTTATATGTTGCAATTTGATGTTGATGTAATATTTCAGTACATGATCATTTTTTTTCTTTCTCATAATCAATGGAAAAATTGGATAGGGAAAACAATATTCGATTTCTAAACATCTTGTGCCACTTTTCTTTCTCTTTGTTTTTTTTTTTGCGTTTCGATGAATAATCTAATATTTGCGAAATGCGATTAATTACTTTCGGTTATATGATATAGCATAAATTAATTCAGCTTTAATACAACATTCATATAGCAACGATGTTTATATTTGACTAGATACGAGTTTAGCGAAATTTTAAAACTCAATTATATACAAATTGAAAGGTATAATTTTATGAAAGCGTTCACAGATTGGAATATTTTTTCAAAATTCAAAAATGCATATTAACTGACACATTAGCTTAATGTAAATCACATCTAGCTTTTTATCCGTATTAAAGTTAATTAATCTTAGCACAACATTTATAATAAACAATGATAGTATCCATAAAGTAACTTTACGAGCAATTAGAAAGAGGCTATCAAAAATGGCATCACATTCACAGATTGATTAAGGCTCAGTTAATAACAACAGACGCTCTATAGAGTTTTAGCGCTCTCTTGCCGAATCTTTGATTCTTGGAGACCGATCATTCTGCAGAGGAGGGGAGTAGAGTTTGCCAAGTCTGATATGGATGCGGAGAAGCTAAGTAAAAGGGACATGCTGAAACATAAGGAGAAAGGGAGGAAGAGATGCATGCACGCATGCACGCACGCGCACGAAGGAAAAGAGAAAGAAGAAATACAGGAGGAGAAGGAAAGCATATACAAAGCGGAGAGACAGAGAGAAAGAAGAGAAGATGAAGTGAGAGAAAAGGGGGAGGGGGAAGAAAGCCTGGTGTAATGGAGGAACCAGTTTGCGGGTCAGTGCTCCGCATCAACAAGAGGCGCTTCAGCCTCTAGACGCTCGGACGATGCTACCGAGTAAAAGAAGGACAGGGATGGGAAACCCTGTAAGTCCCCTGAAGGACGTAAAGGAAGAAGGAAGAGTCAACGCGTGATAGATACAGAAAATCGTTCAAGAAATGCTACGATTTGAAGATCAATTTGTTCAAACTGTACTCGTAACTTTTTATAGGAAATCTAATAATAAAAACTTTAATATGAGAGAAAAAAACCAGTCATATTTAGATTATTTATAAAAAAAAGAATAACAATATGCTTTTTAGAATATTTTAGACATGCACAAAATATTTAGTCTTATCCTGTCGATATAAACCTTTAGATGTTGCATTATATGATTAATAATAATCCTAGCTTTTTAGTACATATCACGAGATCTATATAGGAAAATATAGGAAAACAAGACGCAATCAAATAGTAACATGTAGAGTATGATATAATAGCCTTGGATATACTGATATGTCTCGACAAAAAAGAAGAAAATATAATAAAAAGAGATGTGGTTGAAAAGAGAAAAGAGTGAAAAAGAGGCACTATGTAAAGAAAAAGAAAAAAAATGATGTTTTTCGAAAATATACACCAGTTTTTAGTGCACATAAAACTGGTTCTATTAGCTGGGCGTGTGTAGATGCATCGGATTAGCACCTCGGATCCGTATCTCTTGGCATGGGTAGAGCATGGTAAAAACAGTTCGACGAGCATGACCGAAGGCGCAAATCCTGAGAGATCATGGGCCCGCGATAAAACAGTGAGTTATGCGCGCGCGCGCGAGTGTGCGACAGCTTCATATTCCATATGAAGAAAGTTATATGAAAATCTGTAAAAGATTTTGTCAAATGCAATGTACCAATAACACACTGATTTGCTTCGTTCAATGCAAATTAAACGTCCTCGGACAGACGAATCAAAATTTATAATGGATCACATAAATGGATCAAGATCAAAATTCAAACTTAACTAAGAGAATAATATATAATGTCTACATAATTGGCAATAAAATTGGAATATGTTTATGTCCGAAAGAGTTATTTCATAATTTAAAGACAATATAAAATTTTATGTAAATGTAAAGTGTAAATTCGAGAGAAAACAAACAACGTTTTGTTAATCTATTGCATTACAATCTTATCTTACGATATTGTCACTGTCATAATATTTGTCCAAAATATATTTTATCCGTGCTTATAATCTTAAATTAAAATCTATGTCAGAAAGTATGTCCCATAGTATGTGTTCTGTGTTCATAGATTACAGAGTCAACTATCCAAAATTATGATTTCGCTTTATTTATCATCATATCTTCCAATCTACCGATCATTACTCGGTACTACCTTTGAGCAACAAGACAAAATGATTATCTATACATAATGTTTAAAAACTAATATGTGACATACTTTCTTTAGTAAAGTTTTTGAGATTGCTAGAGAATTCCAAGATCGGAAGTGGAAGAAGTGGAAATGATGGAAGGAGAGAAAAAGAAGAATAAAAGGGATATCTTGTGGTTTTGGTCAACTGGTTGCCGTGTGCGTGGGGACAATCTCTGAATCTTGATGACTAACCGCGTGCCCGTCTTGTCCGGGCAAGAACTCGTCTCCCCTACGGCACGTCGCGAATACCTGCTCAGTGCTTGCTTCAGCAAGCACCGATCTTTTTACCACCTGCTGCCGCACAATCTCGCGACATTCCATGTTGTTTTGTCACTGTATACCGGAACATCCTAAAATGATTAAAGTTTGTATATGAGATTTGTGACAAATCAGAAAGGACATATCATTACATGTCTGTCTATATATACATCATATAACTAGATTTATTATTATTTCTCATATCACTTATTTCACTTATTTTCAACAAATATAATAAAATATATAGTCTCAAAAATTGACACAATGAGTTTTGATATTTTCAGCAATAAATTTCAAAATTACATATCGATTGAACAAATTCCTAAAACATTTCATTTTTCATAGTCATAAAAAAAATAAATAAGTTACCGCATATGAATCTTGGCATGAGTCGTACATATGTGTCTGGATTTTTAAGATATTTTTATATACAATAATACATCTTGTATACATCAATACAAGATGTATTATTGTATATAAAAATATCTTAAAAATCCTTCATATTATATTCGTTACATTTATCATAAAATGAACAATTAATTGTAATATTACTTTCATATTACCAATTAAGGATGATTAAAAATGTTCTTAATTTGATACACCGATATACATGTCTCTAATTTTTAAAGAATTAGTAGGATCATTTTTTTTCAATAATGTTAGTAAAATTTAAACATGAAATGAAAGAAAGTTAACGTATCTTCATACCATAACGTAATAATTAAGGTTCTTTAATTTTCATAATGCATAAACATTCACACACGCGCGCGCATGCATTTATATATTATATGAGAAAAATTTGATCAGCCGGAAATTAGATCAAAATAAATCAATAACATAAGCGAAGAAATACTGCAGTTTTAATCGTTATTTTAAATCAAGTAATTTCTAATAAAATAATAAGAAACTTCTTCTAATTAATCCCATCTGTTTTAATTAATCTTATATCTCTAAAGTGACCGTAAAAGGAGATATATATATATATATATATATATATATATATATATATATATATATATAAGCTATAATACAAAATATTGTGACAAAGATTTTATTTAAATACTTTACGATTTATATGATATTTATACGAGAAAAATCATTCTAAAATTTGTTATATTTATATTTATAATGTATGTATGTATTATATTTATAATGTATGTATGGAAAAAGAATATTTAGTGTTACATGCATACAGACGCATACTAAATACGCACACATGAATGTGTATCATTTGTACTATACTTAAAACCATCTTATCAAAGATAAAAAAAAACATTTTAATTTATTTCTATTTCATATTAACTATTATGTTTTATGCATGTTTACTATTTTAATTTGAATACAATTGCTTATTACAAAAATCACAAAAGATTGAGTTTAAAATATATTATGATATACAAGATACCATGTAAAAAGGATTTCACAAATTTGGTCGTTACATAATTATAGTAGGCAATAGATAGAAGAAATGAAGAGATAGAATTAAAAGATAAAACTTTCGTTGTGCGTAAGCTTGCTTTTGTAAATAATAAAGTCTCTAAACAATATATAGCTGGAGTACACTATGGCCTATGACTCCCTGTAAACTGCAAAAGTATCAATGGGAATAGTGATATTATAGGTAGTAGTGACGGTGGCGGTGGTGATTGTGGTACGAATGGTGGTGATGGGAATCATGACGGTAGTAATGGTGGTAGTGGTTATAACTATAAAGAGTTAAAGAGTGAGAGAACTTGGCAACGAAGGAGTGGAGAGGGATCTGGAAAACGAGTATAGGAGAGGAGGAAGGACGTAACTGGGCCAAACAGTGGCTACATCGCAGTCTAGACATGTCGGACCATACCATTCCGTTCCGCATTATGTCGTCTCTCCTCTCTTCTCGCTTGTCTCTCTCCCCTCGCTCGCTCTCTTTTCATCGTTTCTTTTATTTTTTTCTTTCCTTTCTTTTTTTTTCAATTTTTTTTGTCCTACTTTCTTTCATCTTTATTTTTTCCATATCTTACTTCATCCCTATATCAAATTTAGAAATTGATTTGTCACATTTTCCTTACATTGAAAAATGAAGAATTAGAAAGAAAAATAAATTATCATTAAATTGAATAATAGGGAAAAGACATATTTGCAATATGTACAATAGAGAATACTTATTGCTTGAAATACAGCTATTGTTGTATTGTATAACATAAATATGTAATCATAATTATTATTGCGGAAAAAATATAAAAATATTAAGGAGACGTAAACTCGAGTTTTAATAATAAGTACATTACCGATCAAATAATAAAAATGATAATATAGAAATAATAAATAATAGAAATAAATAAAAACAAATATTATCCAATTTTTAGATAAAAACTACATAAATTATGATAGTATGGATGAATTCATGTATGTTGGTCAATTGCTAATATTGTAATTACACGTGATGATGTGAATCAATCGTATTGGTACATTTTTTATTAATTTGGTAATTTAAACCTGTCAAGAGTCGATTGTATTATTCTGTTAAAAAATATGCTAATCTGTTAAAATGTGCGATTCTCAAAAACATATATTAATTTAATATTTATGAGCGATATATTGTTGTAATCTCACAGATACAGTTACTGCATGTATTCTTATCATATCTAATACTTTTAATAATTACCTAAAAAGAATTATGTATTTTTTTATTGTTATATTGTATGAACTTTTAAATAACTTTATCACATGTATTGTACGAGCTTGTGCGATTTTATATATATAGGTCAAAACTGTTTTTTTTGCTTTCCAAAAAGATAGTGATTATGTCAATAAGAAATCATTAAAAGAATTTCGCTATTTTGCTAAAATATTCATCCTGGGCATCACTGTTGAATCGTATCTTCGTTACAGACATTACTTAGGCAATTCACTTAAACTTAAATTTCTCGAGAACTAAAACACACAAATATATAAATGAGATGAAATCATCCATCATGAAAAGTAAATATTAATATCGTGAAATGACGCGTTTAACACTTGCTTGTGAGTATTTTGTGCAAGCATTGCATAAATGAGATATTAGCTCAATTTTTAAGTTACAAATTGGAAAAACATGCCATTTTATGTAAGTGGTCAAATGTTGCTGCGATAAAATGCATGTTAAATAAGTTTGCGTCACTTACTACGTGCTTACTACGTGTGTAACATTAAGATAAAACACAAACATAGTCATCAAATCTATCAACTTTGTTATATATAACTATGAACTAATCTTGAAGGAATTCCCGCTCATCTCATGAATGCTTGTATTTAAAAAAGTTTGATAAACTATGTCATCTATGCCGGACTAATTCATGATTTTGTAAAGCATACGTATTAATCACTGTAAAGTTCTTTCACGTATCACGTTCGCGAGAACCGTTTAATAGGCCATGAATAGGCAATATCTACTAACAGTTTACGTTGCTACTAATAGTTTATGTTGCTAGTTAGAAAACGACTGGGTATGAATAAAATCGCTGAATTAAATATAAAAACAAAAAACACATAGAAACACAATTTGTTATATATAAAATCTATCTATTATATAATCTAAGTATTTAGGCAAAATTTTTTTGTGTTTATAATATAACATTTACAAAGATTTATATAACATTCTTACCATAGTAATTTATGCATTCTGCTATATTAAATTTTTCAACAATTCGTTCGATTCATACCTTGGAAATGGATATTACTTGACAAAAAACTAATAATTACAATTAAATAAACTAAAGTAAAGCATATACGCCATCTAAATCAAAAAACAATTATATAAAAGTATGCTTTCTTTATGAAAAAGCATTTTGTGTAATGTATTTATTTTATATTGTGTGCGTGCGTGCGTGCGTACGTGAGAGGGGGAAGGAGGGATTTGACTTTTAGCCTACTATAAAATATATTTGTAGATTAAATCCTTAAAAATCTATTTATATAATCAATCAATTAATAATGTTACCATTTTTTTTATACAGTACATTTTTTTATTTAACATAATTAGATATTTAACACATAATGTTAATTTAAACTTGATACAATTCTAATTGGTACAATTTGTGTTAGGTGGTATATGTTGGTCGTCTATCAGTAATGGTCGTTGTAAAGAACTTCTATCACAAGGTGTCACAAGAGAAAATTGTTGCGCATCTAATGCAGCAGCAGCGACGGCGTATTCAGAAGAAGATTTAGACAGTGGAAGTCTGTTTTTCTGGAGAGTTCTGGGTGGAGGCGTTCAGTGTCGTCCTTGTCGAGGTACACAAATAAATTACATTATCTTCTTCGGTAATCAAATAATTAAAATTGGCTTCGTTCTCGTTTATCCAAAATGCGATATGTGTGTAAGCACGCACATTTGCAATGATCTCAGTCAAAGAAAAGGAAAGTAAAATTTCTTTATCAATTTTGCTATTTCTATATATAAATTCGGTTAGCGATCAAACCACGTAACACGTAATCGTTCTTCATAATCATAAATATACACATATACGAAATCATTTATATTCGACAGAGAGTTGCGTGGAAGTAAAGTGCGAAGAAGGAAAAAAGTGCGTAGTACGTAGAGGAAGACCGAGATGCGTGTGCAGTCCTGAATGTAAAATACCGCGTGGTGGTGGACCGGTCTGCGGAACGGATGGCAAAAGTTACAAGAGCCTATGTAGACTTAAAAAGCGAGCTTGCAAGAAGGGCAATCATGAACTTGCAGTTGCCTACAACGGCCACTGCCAAAGTGAGTATGTATAAATAAGTTGATCTCTCTGTATTGCCGTGAAAATGTTTTGCTTTAATCTTCAAAAAACCATCAAATATTTTATCTTCATTACGTTGAAACTTTTAGCTTACATCGATATCGTTCCTTCGAAGAACTGACGATTATGTCGACTATGAGGGCGCAAATGCTAATAAAACGAACAAAACACAATAAAATGACCTAAAAGAAACATCCGATAGGATTGGTCTCCCAATACGGATATTCGCTGATGTAGTAATTGTTTCGCAATTGAATCTGGCGATTTAATGACTGAACATGCAAGATATTTTCATCTTATAACATGTCGAAACGTTAATGAACCATGACAAAACGCGTCTTAGTTTCCACGACATCACTTACGATCTTGCAGTCAAAGCAAAAATCGAAAAATGGGATTTCATATATCGAATAAGAAATTTAATGTATTAAATGTTGTAAATTTTATAACTACACAACTTATTATTTTATCTCGAGTTGTTTATAAATTTACATTTATTAATTTAATGTATTATATTTTGTCATTATATTAATTACACTCACATAATAGCGTATATTGATGAAAAATGGGATAAGTTTAAGCATCTTAAAAATGCAAATAATTGACATACAATAATGTCATATTAATGTTAACAAAATAGATTACAATATTTTCGATCTAATACGCTGGATCTTATGATTGCTACTAAAAATCACTTTAACTACGTAGTTAAACCGACTAGTGAATAGGATTATGCGATTATGGTTAAAACTGAACGGCAGGTGATCGAGAATAAAAATAAAGAAAAGCAATGCATCTATCACGGAGGCGGTTTACGACTGTGCGTAATAACGTGCAAAGTGTCGAGCAGGTTCGTGCGCACGGGTCCGATGCGGCCAAGGTCGGAGCTGTCTACTGGACCAGAACCTGAGCCCTCACTGTGTGAGGTGCGCCCGCAGGTGCCCCCAGGCACCCCCGCACCAGGTCGCCGGCGCACGCCCCGTCTGCGGAGCCGACGGAAATACCTACAAGAGCGCCTGCCACCTGCGGCTTGCCGCCTGCCGCGCGGGTCGCGCTGTTCCCGTCGCTTATAAGGGCCATTGTAAACGTAAGTCAACTTCCCCCTCCTTCCCTTCCTCCTTCCTTCCTCTCTCACCCTTCTCTCCCTCCCTTCTCCCCTTGTTTGATACCAATCAATCTATGTAAGTTATTTTTTGGTATGAAAATAGTTTTAAGTTATTACATAGAGTTCTCATGATTTTAAAAAAATTATTTTAATATTATAGATTACTTTGCAAAATTTTTTATTATGCTGAAGAATAATTAAAGGTATGACTTTTGTTGTCGCGTCTCTTATAATACTCATATTACAAGGAGAAAAGAAAAGGAAAAAGTCTAAAGGTAAAAAACATCAGAGGGCAAACGAGATTGTTCCAGAAAGTTCATTGACCGAGCCACGATCGGCTGGGTCGCGAAAGAGAATAAAAAATTATTTTAAAAAATGAAGGATATAAAAAGTTTGAAACAAAAAACAAAGAACATCCATTCTATCCATTTTTGTCAAGAAACTGCTATAAACTCTCAATTTCGAACACAAACACAATCGATTATCAATTAGATTGACAGATTTTTTTTGCAGGAACATCTCCTTCGAAGATTGTTCGACAAATATCCAGTCGAATCACGATCCACATAACTACTAAATCTTAATTATTTCAAAGCTTTGACAAGCGCGCGCGCTTACTCTAAAAAGATTTATCGATTTTTCTCAACAAAGTCAATCACTTTGGCACATTATAACATATACGAACAAATAAATAAACACAAGTTTAAAGATTATTATAAAGAAATTATTTCATTTTTTTATAAATTCTGATGATAATATTTATAAAATCACAATTACAATTTTCATATCGTAAAAAGATAAACTATAAATTTATCATCAAATGTCAAGAATTAATAATAAAGATTAAATAGTTTAATAGTTTCAATAGTTTAATATCATTGTGTATATAACATATATGTGTATGTCATACACAAATTTTTCGCTTATATACATTTTCGTCGTGACAGCATGGTGAAATGTCCATGCATTAAATCGTCATTTTATATAACTCACGCAAGACGTGGACGCGTTATGATTTGGGATCGTCATTGTATTTAAATGATAAAGTTGTAGGAAATAATTCTTAATCTGTTTGTTTGATACATTTAAAAATCAGCTGTTCCTTCCACAGATAAGCAAATTCGCATTATTTATTGATTATTTAAATAATGTTATTTAAATAATGATTATATATATGATATATATATTTTGCGAGATAGTTTAGATCAAAGCGAATACCAATTGAGCGAATACCAATAATAACGATAGAATTAAATGTACAAGTGCATACAAAATGATAATTACCGGGTTATATCTATTGATTTAAATTTGAATTCTCAAACATATCTATGAGAAAATATATGAAAAATAATTGACATTCTCATCCTGTTATTATCCTAAATTATCCTGTTAATATCCTAAATATAATGATTTTCGTAATGATATTTTTACCTTAATATTTTATATCTCTTTTGTTTTCAATTTTGAAATCTTATTACTAAAATTTTTTTCGCATATTTGAAAAAAAGTTTCGCCATGTACAATCGTAGACATAACTAATGTATATTTATGTGCTTGCTAATATATGTAAAAATATGTCCTTGTAGCGTCCTTACCCTTCGGATATTCACCGATATGTATATACCATCCATACGCTCACTCACATACGCACGCACGAGTGCAATTATATACATGTATATTTTTTTCATACACATATACACACTTATGTCCACGTACCACATCGGCAGGAATGGTGTCCTGCGCCCGGCGCGCGGCTGCTACACATACACACGAAGCGGGTACGTCCGTGTCTCCGTGGAGCGCGAAGGAGATCGCGGAGCGGGGAGAAAAAATAGTGGGGGCAATTCGATGTTCCATGCTTAACGCAAGACGCGCGATAGAGAGAGAAAGCATAATCGGACGTGATACCAAATTTCGGTGTCCCATCGTTGTCTCGCACACTCTACACTAGTGCGAGTGAGAGACCGCGATGTCTCTACCATTGCGCTTTGGTTACGTCCGTGTCTTCGCGGAACGTGAAGGAGACGCGGAGCGAAGGGAAAAAAGAGTGGGGGTAATTCGATGTTGCATCCTTAACGCAAGACGCACGATCGAAAGAAAAAGCATAATCGGACGTGATACTGATTTCGGTGTCCCTTCGCTGTCTCACACACACACTCGACGCTAGGCGAGTGAGAGACCGCGGTGTCTATACGTCGCGTTTTTCTTTCTTCCATCTCGTTCTGATTAATTATTGATTATTTAATGATTATTTATTTATTTAATTGATTGTTTTAATATGATTATTAATTGTTTAATTATCACGTAATAATTCTTTTATTATATATTTTAAAAAAAGTTATGTGTAAAACTATCATTGCGGTTTTGACATTGAATGTCTTACATCTATCTGAAACAACCGATATTAAAAATTAAAAACTAATGAATTTAAAAAAATAATGAATTCGCGAAATTTTTTTATTATTTTATAAAATAATTTTTAATATCGGTTGCTTCAGATGTAAGACATTCAATGTCAAAATCCGCAATGACAGTTATAATTTTACACATAACTTTTTTTAAAATATATAATAAAAGAATTATTACGCGATAATAATTAAATAATTAATAATCATATTAAAACAATCAATTAAATAAATAAATAATCATTAAATAATCAATAATTAATCAGAACGAGATGGAAGAAAAAAAAACGCGACGTATAGAGACACCGCGGTCTCTCACTCGCCTAGTGTCGAGTGTGTGTGTGTGTGAGACAGCGAAGGGACATCGAAATCAGTATCATCCGATTATGCTTTCTTTCTCGATCATGCATCTTGCGTTAAGAATGCAACATCGAATTGCCTCCACTCTTTTTTCTCTTCGTCCGCGTCTCCTTCACGCTCCGCGAAGACACGGACGTAAACAAAGCGCGATGGTAGAGACATCGCGGTTTCTCACTCGCACTAGTGTCGAGTGTGCGAGACAACGATGGGACACCGAAATTTGGTATCACGTCCGATTATGCTTTCTCTCTCGATCGCGCGTCTTGCGTTAAGGATAGAACATCGAATTGCCCTCACTATTTTTTCTCCCCGCTCCGCGATCTCCTTCGCGCTTCGCGAAAACACGGACGTACCCGCTTCGTGTGTATGTGTAGCAGCCGCGCGCCGAGCGCAGGACACTATTTCTGTCGGTACGTATACATGGTGAAATCTAAGACACGTGGTTTTTTATTCTTATGACATTAATTTTTTAATGTTTTTTACTACACTTTTTACTTCTCCTTTTGAACTAAAAATAACTCTTGGCCTAAAGATTCAGCAAGCATTAATCATTCCTAGCAGAGAAAAGAAATTTAATCAGTCAATCACTACTTGATGAGTATTTCTACCAATGCAAAATAATTCTGATTGATATCTTTCTTGTTTTAAGAATTAGGAAAAGATTAAAAATAAGATAAGCCGAGATTAATATTAATTTATATTGGCAGGAATAGATATGAGAGTAATACACTGTATAATATACTCTCACTGTATAATATACTATAACACGTTTTCTTTTTACAGTTTCGTGAAATGTCATGTAAATAAAATGTAAATGAAATATATCCATGTGCATATTGTCTAAAATCATATTCCTCAAATACAAGAAAAAAAAATATGAGAAATTATGATAATTTTCCAAAGTAATTAGTTTGCCAAAGCATTAATAACTTGAATTGCACATCAATTTAAAAAAGTTTTTCAACACAACTGTTCTATGCTCTCTCTTTCTCTTTCTCTCTCTCTCTCTCTCTCTCTCTCTCTCTCTCTCTCTCTCCCCTCCCCCTTTTTCCCTCCCTCCTTTCATCTTTTCTTTCCCTCTTCTCTTCCCTCCGTTTCTCTCACATTCCTCCTCTCCTCTCTCCCTCCATTTTTCCTCTCTCTTATCCTTATAAGATTCACCTCTATTTGGAGGAAACAAATAAATCGCATGAGGTTAAGGCCATTGAAGTCAGTTATATTTATCGGCTTAAGAATCAGTTGAAGAAGTCAGTTGAATGCTACAAAGTTGAGCACAAAATTGCATAGAATAACTACATGAATCGTGCCCATGTACATATGTCTTTTTAAAATCAGAAATAAAAGGAAGACAGAGAAATAAAATGTCGATAACCGAAGAATCAGAAGGGAAATGTATATACTTTATTGAAACAATGAAGGAGAAATAAAGACAAGAAGCAAATGTGAAAAAATAAAAAAAGAACGAAGAAGAGTAAAGAAAAAGAGCAAAAAAAGCAGAAAGATAAAACGAAGCGGAACAAGTAAAGTTTGTACGAGAAATATGTACAAGAGATTCTGATAACAGCCCGTTGCGAATCTGAACATAATTTTTACTGGACAGTATTCAACAATGATATACATTAATGCGACACATGTTGGCGAAGCCACTTATGTCTGGCCAATGCCAAGCATCGCGGCTTTGCCAAATTATACTAGCTCGTCTTTTTCGTTGAACTCTGGTGCAAAATTCTTTCTTTCTCCGTCTCTCTTTTTGTTTATTACCCCCCCCTCTCTCTCTTTCTCTCTCTCTCTCTGATTAGTTGGCGGATATTATTTTGTCTTGCTTCTTTGTTTTCACAACCAACTGTTTCTTTCTTTTCACAACTATATCATCTCCACGTGTCTCAATATCAATATGCACTGCCGCGTGTTTTCAAACACCACTAAATCACAAATCGGTTCTCTCAGCACGCCATAATGACACTCCATTCCTTATCTCTCTTATTTCACTCCTACTGATCGATATCAAAATCATAATGCTCGATGGATTATAAATAATCCATAAAAGAAATTTTTGTTCATTTGCAAACCGTATGCATGTTATGATTGTACTTTACATATCATCCGGACAAATAAAAAACGATTCCATAGACGATACTCATCATGGACATACTCGGATCGTCAACACATCGTGCTATGTTTCCAAAGTATCACTTTGGAAACATGTTTATATGTTTATAAACATGTTTATATGTTATTTGTTCAAGTATCAAATGCATGCTCGACTGTCTTTTGAACTTTTTTTTTACATTTATTTTTTATGAACAAACGATATCTATAATGAAAAATTCGATTCAATACTATTCTTTTTATTATTTGTAACATCCATCTCATGCTGTATCTCACAATTGATGTTATAACCATGTTGATATTGTTTCATGTTACTACACGAAAAAGATAATGATCACACAATCGTTAGATAATTTCAGAAATATTAATCGAACGAAAAATTACTCATTATTATTCTCTTTGTCAATGCATAAAGTGCATTGTTCTATGCTGATGAGGACAAGAGCAAGCCTATCTTGACGCAGTATGTAACTATTATATTTCTTGCACGTATTTTCAAATAAATAATTGTGAATTTTAATAAGAAAAGACTATTATAGTATAATCACTTTTAGGATCGTAATATTGCTATCCCAATATAGCTTCAATTCCTATCGCACACTTGAAACTTCATCTCTATATATATTAGTCACATCATTGGTCAAAAACGTTGTGTTAATAAGAAAAAGAAAAAAAGGAAGAATTAAAAATCGCGATAGAAGCATACGACACACATAGCGCGATAAAGAAATAAATAAGTAAATAAACCAGCCGGTTTAGTGACGAGATGTCGCGAAATAATCGTCTTTTCTCCGATTTGAGGATCTGAAACGCGAAAGTGTATACGGCTGTAAATATACATTTTGCAGTATGCACGGAACGTATATACAAGCTTTTCTCGAGCCCCCCTCTCTCTCTCTTTCTGTCTCTCTCGCTTGCTCATCGTCTCTATTTGCTTTTCCTATCTTCAAGATTTCTGCTCGATGTGTGATCATTTATTCTCACTATAAAAGGTGTTAAGTAATTTGCTTTTTTTTTCGTTCAATGACTCACACATATATTGACATCATTTCTTATCCATTTTCATCAATATTTGATGCGCGCGCGCACATGATCATTGTGTGACATTGACTGCGGATGATGCGGTGCGATGAGACTTATCTGGTTGTTTCGCATGGCAAATTATGCCTGCCGACCAAGACGGAAATGGATAATGGCATAGAAAGACAATATTTTTATCGCGAAAGATAAATGTTGTTCGCATGAAACTACCGTTACTAGAAACATAGCATTACGCCGTATGTCGTACATTTATTTTTATAGAAAACACTATCGCTGCATATAGAATGTGTAATTTGATGTACATAGAAGATATAGAATGTCAATATTATGAATACGAAAAAGTTATAAAAAGAAATTTTATGAATTTTTATGAATTGAAGACACAGCTTTACGTTTAATGAAGCTCCATCTTTGTATAAATGAAATTATTCATATTATTTATTTGAATTTTTCTTTGCTTTTTATGCTTTATACGAATATCTCAATCTAATATATCATTAACATATCTTTAATTTAACAAAATTTGGGATAAGAAGAGAATGCGCCAAGTTATGCATTCAAATTTGCATTACAACTTTGTGTAGCATGTATCATACGCCAAGCCTAATAATGAATAAATGACTCTAAAAGTGCAAATTGTCACGATTCAACAAATGACAATGTTAACGATATTATGTCAATGCCATGTTAGATTGAATGACCAATGATTCTCTGATATATGTACAGCGTTATATAATAGATGCATTACTCCTCTTCTCTTTTAAAGCTTACACTTGACAATAAACTCAAGTAAATTACAAGTTATGATTAACTGAACTAAAAATGATAATTTGAATCATTCGTTTCTCATCTCTCTTTTATGAGAAATAGGCCACTGACCAAAGGTAAACGTGACAATGTATTATTACGACGGTGACTATTTGCCTTCGTGAACGAGAGGGTCAATGTACGAAATTGCCAAGTGACATAGATAGATAGAATAGATTTAATTTAATGATCTGGTCTCTCATATTTCTCTCAAACGTGTAATAGTAACCAAATAAGCAAGTCGAAAAAGAAGGAAATTATATATTAAAATTAATTAACCATAATTATGAACGTAGCTATAATCAAAGATTTATTTTTCTCGATATATAGTTAAACATAGAGTATAATGTAGTGGAAAATATAAAAATATAGTTATATTTAGATATACACCCGCGCATAAATATAATATGTAATAATTTGGCGATAATAGTGATAGAAATTTAGCGATCATTCATCAATGACCGTTTACCATAATACATTTACCTTACTTAGAGATCAATAGTAAAACTGCAACACGCTATAATTTCCAAGACGTTATAAATTGATAAATTGAATTTTGCCAATTAAAATTTTAAAGATACTTTCATTTGATTGTGACAGGAAGCGCAGACTGTACTAAAATACGCTGCCGAGAAGGTCAAACTTGTTTATCCGAAATCAAGTCTGGACGGCCACGTTGCGTGACCTGCACCTATCGTTGTCCCCGGAAGCGCGTCCGGAATAGAGCGCATCATGAGAAAGATCGAAATCGAGATTCATCGACGACCATGTTATGCGCGACAAATAACATCACCTATCCCAGCTGGTGTCACATTATCAAGGACGCCTGTGTTACTGGTTTCGTTCTTGAAACACGGCACGCAGGCCCCTGTAACGCTTATGACACGGCTCCTCTTTATATCGGTGAGTTAATATTCATTAAAATCTGCGTAATATGAAATAAAATGAGCATAATGAAACTACGACCATTTGACAAATTACCAAGATACTTGGATTTATAAATGGTTAAGGAAAAAGATACGGAATAGAAATTTGCTCTTAATTTTTTCGATCATCACTTAGCAAAGTGGATCTGACGATAATCTGATGAAAGAATGAATAAATTGTTTACAACTTCGGTATTAGAAAATTGTTACAATGTTATGAATATATACAATAAAGTGCGACGTGAAATAAGATGTGATTTAGCAAATCGAGAAATCTTTAATGACTATCAAATATAAAGAGCAATAAAGAGCGATTGCATATACCAATTTAATCATTTATACCTTTTTTCTCTCTAACATGAGTGAGTCACTTGCGTTATAAACATCGTCTGTTTCAAATCCAGTGTGGGATTTATTCACATATTGCACAGATCGGTGTTAGTTTTGATATAAACCTAACACAATTAAACATATTTGATCGCAAAAACACAGAAAAATTTCTAATGGCTTAACTCTAATGTCTCTAATCAATCTAGCATCAATTTAAATTATTGATAAATTATCTTATATAATATGTGACAACGTTACACATATTCTAAATATAAATATCGTATACGTACTGATTAAAATGATCGAATTAATAGTAAATAGTTATAACGGATAATGGGATTAATATAACGAATAAAAATTGGATATGCGGATGATAGAACATGTTTTAAATTTTGACATATTTGTCATATTAAATCCACTTAAATTTGTTAATTTTGACATTGAATTCGAATTCAGTATTATGAAAAATTTTTGTATAGACATTTTTGCAACAATCCGGACATATTTTAAATACGACATCTGCCATATTGAATTCATTATTTTGAATTTATCAGTTTTAACACACTAGATCATCTCTCTGGAGTACCGGTCGTGGGGATTCGAGAGAATACATATATATATATATATATATACATGTACAAAAAAGTTCTGAGCTTTAGATTTCATACAATCGAAATAACAATTTAAATTTTATATATCTTCCCGTCCTTTTGTGGTTTTAAAGCGTTGATATTTGACCTTCTAAAATGCCATACGGTTTGGCGTTTGATGCACATAATTTCAAAAATCAGTAGTGTTCACGATGGCAATAAAAGAGAGCATATTCGATTTTCCATCCACTTCGCGTTTCATCTGAAGAAAAATGCTGCTGAAGCCACTGCAAAGATTTGTGCTGCATATGAGAACGCTGTAAGTCATACTACATGTAAAAGATGGTATCAAAAATTTCACCAAGGAGATTTCAGTCTTCAGAAAATGAACCGCGTGCTGGACGCCCTCAAAAGATTGAAACGGACGAATTGCAAGCACTGGATATAACTCTGCGCAAACTGAAAAGGAGCTTGCAGAACAGCTTGGCGTTGCGGCAAATCATTTCCGTACGTTTACATACATGCATTAGATGCATTAGAAGAAAAGAGGCCATTTACTGGCCAAGGACGTCGTAAAGTGATCTTGCTTCATGACAATGCTCGACCACATGTTGCGAAAGCGACTCAGGACCATATCTTTGCGTTAGGATGGGAACTTCTCCCGCACGCGGCGTATAGCCCAGACATGGCGCCTTCCGATTACTCCCTATTTCGGTCGCTGCAGCATCATTTGACCGATACACATTTCGTGAGATTTGAAGAGATACGAAAATGCATTGATGACTTTATCGCTTCGAAGCCGATGAGCTTCTATCGTCAAGGAATTCGCAAGCTACGAAAGATGGCAAAAGGTCGTTGATGCAAACGGGGAATATTTCGCTGATTAATATTTTTTTGTTTGTTTTTGAATAAAGATTGAATTTTACAAAAAAAAGCTCAGAACTTTTTTGTACACCTAATATATTGTAATATACGAGGGTAGTCTGAAAAGTTTTGAGCCTAACATAGAAACAAGTATTTTTTCGGTCAAATATAGTTTTATTTTTAATATAATCTCCTTTTAAGTCGATACACTTTTCCCATCGATACTCTAACCTCTTTAACCCCTCCAAATAGTAGTTGGCGTCTTGCTCCGCAAAATAGGCGTTTACGTATGCGATGACCTCCTCGTTCGATGAAAATCTCTGTCCTCCAAGCGAAACTTTAAGCTTAGGAAACAGGAAAAAGTCGCTGGGTGCCAGATCTGATGAATACGGTGGATGGTCAACCAATTCGAAGTGCAGTTCGTGAATTTTGGCCATGGCGACCGCCGAAGTGTGAGCAGGTGCGTTGTCTTGATGGAACAGCACTTTCTTCTTCTTCAAATGCGGCCGTTTTTTTGCAATTTCTGCCTTCAGCTTATCAAAAGTAATGATGCGTAATACGCTCCCATTATTGTTTTACCTTTTTCAAGATAGCCGATACGCACAATTTCGTGACTATCCCAAAAAACAGTCGCCTTACCTTTACTAGTTGATGGAACCGTCTTCACCTTTTTCGGAGCAGGTTCACCCTTTGCAGTCCACTGTTTTGACTATTCTTTTGTCTCTGGAGTGTAATGGTGGATCCAAGTTTCATCTACAGTTATGAATCGACGCAAAAAATCTGATTCGTTTCGCTTGAATCGCTCCAACAGGGCCTTGGAAATGTTCATTCGAATTCGTTTTTGGTCCAAAGTGAGCAAGCGCGGCACCCCGCGCGGATAGCTTGCGCATATCCAATTCTTCAGTCAATATATGACAAACGCGTTTTTTCGATATGCCCATAGCCTCTGCTATCTCTCTAACCTTGATTCGACGGTCATCCAGTACCATTTGGTGAACATTTTCGATGTTATCAGCGGTGATCGTAGTTTTTGGCCGTCCCGAACGCTCATCATCAGCCAAGCTGATACGATCACATTTAAATTCAGCTGCCCATCTTTTTACGGTGGCAAATGATGGGGCAAAGTCCCCATAAACAGCGTCCAACTCGATTTTAATTTGCGCAGGTGTATTGCCTTTCAAATGTAAAAATTTAATCACGGCACGATATTCAATTTTTTCCATTTTTACAAAAACACTGACAAACGACTGTCAAACAACAACTGAGCGTCCAAAATGGCTGAAATTTTCACAAAAGTCTTTCAAAGCATATACTGTTGTAGTACTAGAATTTGACGAGTAACGTCATCTTCATGTTAAGGCTCAAAACTTTTCAGACTACTCTCGTACATATATATGTATATCATTGTATTGTTGACGTGTTATTCTAAACACGTTATTTGCGATAAGTATCATCACATGCTTTAGTAGTCGAAGGGATAAGATGGCTGCCCGATAAGCAGGAGATCCAGGTTCGATTCCTGGCTGAGGTGGTATTTTTTCGCAAAATAATTACGAGTTTTCACGACTGGTTCGTGGTCGGGCCCCGCCGTGACGCACACCCTCCTTTCTTATTCTCTCTTCGTATTTAGTAATATAAAAGATCCTTATTAATTTTAAATAAACATAATTGAAAACTATTTGATAAATTGTTCATAGTCTAATTCATAGCAATAGGCCCCAAATTTAATTTATTAAATATAGATATCTTATTAATCAATACAATAAAATTCCTTTTGAAGGCTGAATATTTTAACAATATATTTAATTTTGATTACAATAAAATTATGATTGCTTACAGTAAAACTTCTTTAAGACATTATATATTGAAATTATAATATAACAAAATATGTGAAAATAACCCTTTCTGCAATTAATTGCAAATTTCTCAAAATTGACATGACGGAAAATCCGTATTCAGCATAAAAAAAAAATAGAAAAGGACTAATTCTGATGTTTGGAAAAAACTATTTTTTTATTAAACAGATGTATTATGTATTAAACAGATAATACTGTCTAATAAAAAATGACTATTAAATAAATAAATTAAATAGATAACACTGATTAATTTACTTTTTTACCGAGATATTTTTGTCGAGTCATCAATAACAAAAATGTGATCCAATTAATAAATGATTATTTAATAAATTTCATCTAATATTTTTACATTTGTAAACAATTATATTATAACATCCCATCCTTTCTTCGTGACTTTTTGTCAGATTATATGTACGTAAAGATCTGTTGCATATTATATAGAAGCGGAAAGAGGTAGTTATGTACATATATTGTTTCTCAATCGCTTTTAATCGCGCGATTTTATATAAATAATTTTTTTTATATTTTATGAAATAATTTTTTTACAATTTGTTATTCACTATTAGTGCTCTATATCATATTATACAATAATTTTCCAATTGATCACAAAATAAAGACAGTTTGCTTGTATAAATAATATTGGTGAGTAATATCACATTTTCAAAATTTAATATTGTTAACAGTTGAATCTGTAAGTGTAATAACGATATTGATATGTATATATATATATATATATATATATATATATATATATATATATCAATAAATAACGACATAACAACTGTTATATCATCAATTAAAAAGTAACGAAACGAAAGAACAGTAAGACATGAATTTTCAAAATCACCAATATGAATTCAATATTCGCCAAAATATTCAACATTTATACATTTCAAGGTTTTTGCTCATTTAACCATAACGGTGCACTGATGCAGGATGAACGTATGTAACAACGATTCTGCTATCCGAGCGTGATTTTTATATGTTATTTCAATTGTAATTTACACTGAAGATGATCCTAAACAGAGGATCGAAACGTTTGTAATTCTCTTTTGTCTTTTCTATATTAATACATGATCTATACACGCGAAGACCCTGTGTTGACCCTTTTAATTGGCATTTTATTATACTATTTCCTGATTTACTTCATCAAAGCCATAAATTATACTATTCAATTTATACATTTGTTACAGAGGAGGACAACATTTCGAGCAATTATGGAGTTGATCTGGCGGACGAATATATAAAAGTGAGTGATGACTACGTCAAATCTCCTTATGGCCTTCATTCTGTACCATTTTTGTAGCTTTAGCGCTACGCCAATAATCTCTATAATTTGAGAAACAATATTCGATAAGAAACAAATAACGATCCTATCGTTTATAAATCAGCTAATAAGAATGATAAAGCCTCAGTTTGAAAGATTTATATTGATGCGCGATACATTTATATTATATTCTTTGTCTCTGACAAACAAATTAAATTTATATGAGACTTAACTCCGAATGAACAATAGTTTTGCGAAATCGTATTCTAGTTGCTTTATAATGAAAGCAAAATGTCAAAAAAGGATGATATCAAAATACTTTGATAAAAACATAACTTATTCAGTATTCTCAAAAAAAGTACGAATACTTAGAAAGCAACAATTTATTTAGCGTAAAAAAGTATTTATTTGATATAAAATCTATATTTAAAATTTCACACTTTCTTGACAATGCAATTTATTATTTTCAGAATATAAATATATCGTAGATAGATACAGAACTGTCATGTTATTTGGCGTAAATTAAAAGTGAACAATCTGTATAAAATAATGAAATGCATCAACATATCGATAATTGTATTGGCAATATTAATCCATCTTTTATTTATTAGCACATTTGATTCTGTTAAGCTAATTATACGATCTGAATATATATAACTTTTAGAAACTTGTGCATGTGCGTATACGTGTGTGTGATCAAGTGATGAGTGAGCATCATATACGATGTGTACGTGTGTGTGTGTGTGTGTGTGTGTGTGTGTGTGTGTGTGACGCGCGCGCGCACACACATATACACACATACACATTACATATTTATTGTTATAGTCTTATAAAAAAATAATATAAATGACCATGAACGTGTGTGATAATATTCCTAAGACGCTCGCTTCAAGAGATACGTTCAATAACTCGATGATTAGCAGTCTTTTATTATGTATTAATAATGGTGATACCAAAATTTTCATCAAGATAAATTTGCACACAATCTTTCAACAAAGATTGAAATAGTGCGCTAGTAATAATTAAAAATTAATGGCTTTTAGAAAATTCATTTGAAATGTAAATAAATAGACTATAAATACAATCTTTTAATTCTTCAATTAATTGTTTTTATCACTATACATATATACCTTAGAGGCTTTATTATCAATATTAATATATATAATCATATTTAGCAATAAAAGATTAAAAATTGCAAAATGTTAATATCAATTAAATTTTTATTATAAAAACAAGTAGATTTTAATATTAACAACAAGTTCAATCTTAATTAATACTTTATAAATAGTAATACTTTATAAAATATATACATCAATGCGATAAATGTCGCGATACAATAAATAAAATAGTAATGTGTCTTTCATTAAAAAATATTTCATGAAATAAAAATAAGAAAATTATTGGTAGATTATGAGTTTAATTAATATCATAAGCTAGAGAATAATAGGTATATAATTGAAAATTAAAACCTATCGTATTACTATAATTTAGTGCAATTTTATGACTGGTGTTAGATGAAAAATTCAATATCTCACGTTATGTTTCTATAATTATTATATTATAGTTCTCTCATTCTCTCTCTCTCTCTCTCTCTCTCTCTCTCTCTCTCTCTCTTTCTCTCTCTCTCTCTCTCCTCCCCCCTCTCTTCTCTCTTTTCGTTCTCCATTTAAGGCATCATTAAAGTTATTTTGAAACTCTTATAATATTTTTTGACATTCAAACCAATTAATTAGTTGATATATTATGTAAAACTTTCGATCTCAACAGAGCTATAGTTGTGCTATGTTCAGCGTGATATCTGATTATATCGTGTTACGATGTCGTATAACACATAGAAGGCAATGTAATTCAAAAGATTAGCACATAGCGCAACAATGTTTCCCAAAAGTAGTACATTAGATAAACGATTTCATATAATCAATATTTATTACTAGATTAGATATGATGAAAAGTCATTAACACAGCGGATGGACGATCGAAAATGATTTTGTCATGATTTTGTAATGATTTCTTATTAATTTATTACCTCCAAAACATAAATTTGCGATACATCGTATTACTAATTTAAATCACAACTAATTTATGCACAATGTATACTATCATATCAGAGAGATGTATATCATTGCGAAAACTTAACTTTAACATTCTAATTTTATATTCAAATTGCAAATATAAAAATATTGTCTTTATTTAGAAAATATGAAATTGATTTCTCATTTCTAGTTTAATAAATTTAATTTACCTTTACCTTAATTTTGATTTATCAATACAATGTACACATTGCAGATTTTTTATTCAAGACTCTTTTATTTGGTTTTTTTAAAAAACTTTATATTATCTTCAGACATTATCGATCATCCAAATGCTTCCGTCCTAACGTTTATATATAAATAGAATTTAATAATTGTACTTAATTTATTTTAGTTTTATGGACAAATTAAATTTCTATAAAACAATTGTTTTATTCGCGAGTCTACAAAATAACATAAACATAAATCTATTGGGAATGAAAATATAAAAAAGTTTCCAATCACTTTCTAAATTAATGAAAACAACAAATTAAAAACTAGTAATACGATCAAAATGAAATTAAAATATTTAAGGTGATGCTGGAGAGACGAATGATGAAATCATGCATATGCACATATGCACATTTGTGCATTTAAATACACATATACAAATACACACACACACACACACACACACACACACACACACACACACACACACACAAAACACACACACTTATACATACATTTGTGTACATGCATATGAAGAAATTTTCGTGTACACTTTTTCACATTAGATAATTAAAAACTCAATATTATTTTTTCATGATCTATCAATTTAGCGATATTAATTTTATAGGTATAAACTGCGAAATTTTAATATAAAATAAATATTGACATGACTTGACAGCTTTGGACATCATATTTAAAGTAGCAAATGGCAAAAACGTCTAAATTAAAAAAATTTTTCTCGTCCTTTCATGAGTTCCATATGAGATATGTATATTAGATATATATTAATGCATAAACTTTAATTGTGAAAAAGAATTTCTAAATTTATAAAAATATTACATAAAAAAAGTCGATACAAAAAATATTCTGTGGTAATACAGATGAGTTTAGCATTACCTTAAAAAAGGCAGGAAAATACGAAGATTTCAGCATAGTAATCAGATAAATTACTCGATTATTATTTGGCAGAGTTGATCATTCATTTTGAATTTCAATAAATTATTTAAAAATTATTTTTATTCCCAATACTGTAGTAATAATTATGTAGAGAGTGATATATGTATTGTGTGAAGTAACATGCGAAAATATGGATATTAATCAAGCAAGTCAAAATCGGTCATCATCGATTACTGTAACGTAGATAAATAATAAGAAGCCAAAAAAGATCTGTTCTAGCTTAAGATAATGCAATCGCGACTTTGCTCTTGATTAACAATATATGATACAAGAGCATGCGTGTCGCAACATAATTATGAGCACACATTAAAATACATAATGCAATTATAAAGCACGAACTCGGGATTCTGCGTGAATTTATAAAAAATATAATAAACAATAGAAACATTTCGATCAAATAACCTATTCTCTTTACTCGAGGAATGTCCATTGCACGTCTTCAGAATGTTCCTACGTCCTAAGGACAACTTTCGAATAAAGTATACTGAATGAGTTATCTTTAATAACTCAAAGTGTTTTATCTAGACAATAACAAATTAATTAATTGATAAAAACATAAATTTAAATATCTAACAAACGCGCACTCACACACACACACACACACACACACACACACACACACACACACACACACACACACACACACACACACACACACGGAGAGATTGTCACTGGAAAAATCCAAAAAATCCAACCAGAAATGTTTTTCATATAAAAGAGATGAAAAATATTTTACTTTACGCTTAATCTCGGAGAACGTTCTTTCTCTTGAGATTATAAGCTATTTATTTTAGAAATTACTTCAAATATCATTGAATCTACAATAAAATATTGTGCAAAACGTTTCTTTTTCTTTCTTAATATGCTTTTAAAATTTATCCTTATAATTAGATCTTTACATAAGATGTAAAGATCCTCCTTAAACAAGGTGTGCCATCATTTGTTCAACTATAAATTAACTATCCTATATAAATTAATTCCAGATCGAAATTTGCTCCTTGTCTCTTTTAGTCATTAATACTTTTCAAACGTTAATATTATTCAAAAAAGCACATTAATTTCTAATTGATGTCAAGATAATTTTTAATTTTCGGCCTTAAAAACTTTTTTCTTTAAAAACAAAAAAAACGAAATTAAATAAATTTTCACAATTCTAAAAACTTGAATATATTAGTCATTTAATTATTTTTGTATTAAAAAATATTGATCCTAGATTTAAAAATTCTAACGATAAAAAAATGAAATGATAAAATTTATCAAGCAAATTGTATATATCGTGCATACGCGCGTGCATGCATGCGTGCGTACGAGATCAAAAAGTAACGAGAATTTTAGAATTGTGCGTGCTGTATATTGTCAATTGAGTTAATTTTTTTTTGTACAATGGTAATATTGCCAGTGAAGTACGTGTCAAATTTCAATCAGCTACGCTTAGTTTGTGTTTGACGAGCGAATAAGCAAGATGCTTCAGTGTATTCGGCAATTTTTTGTGTGTAGCGAAATATCGGATCAGAGAATTTATCTGAAATTTTAAAAACATTAAAAACAATTAAAAAACAAAATCAAGTGCAGCGAAGTGTTCAAAATGTTAAAAAAGGCCTTTAGTGTCGATACTATGTGAAGCACAAGTTTATGAATGGTATTAACACTTTCAGAAAGGCCAAGAAGACATCGAAGATGACGCGAAGTTTAGCACATTAACCAGTGATGAAAACGTGGACAAAGTTAAAGAGATTGTGCTTGCTGATCACAGAATCATCATTAGAGAGGTTGCTGAAGAAATAGGAATCTCATATGGCTCATATGAAGCGATTTTTACTGATGTTTTGAACATTAGTGAAACGAGTGGCAACCAAATTTGTTTCGAAATTGCTGAAGTTCTTGGCGAAACACAATACCGTTGTGATGCCGCAACCATCCTATTCTCCAGACACGGCCTCCTGTGACTTTTTCTTATTTCCGAAACTCAAAAGGACACTCAAAGGACAATGTTTTTTAACAATTGATGATATAAAGGCGAAATCGCCGGCCGAGCTGAAGGCGAAAGAGAGTTTCACCAGTGTTTCTCAAACTGGAAGCTACGTTGGCATAATACACAGAAAGACTTTGAAGGGAACGGGATAAACATTGAAGATTGAATGAATACTTTTCGATAAATTTAAAAATTCTCGTTACTTTTTGATTAAATCATGTACATCCCAGTAAACGAAAATGAATTAAAATGGATTGAAATTTTCAGAAGTATACATTCGTCAACGTTGAAATGAATCCATTGCCCAGTGCCTTTGTATCCGTATGTATAATAATATTTTCACACACACATACGGAAAACTTTTTTTGTATTCAATTGGATTAAATTGGATTGAATTTGAATTACATTGGATTGGAAAAACTGCATTTTCTATCCAAAATTTTGAATTTAGCAGTATTCACGATCCACTTTTTAAAACTTATTTCTAAATTGAAAGGCATAAAAATGAATTTCATTCAATTCCTATAAATAAATACAAAAATAATGGGCATTGAAATGGATTCGTTTCAATGTTCACGAATGCGTACTTCTGAAATTTTTAATCTATTTTAATCCATTTTGTTTACTAGGATATATACAAATTCAATATATATATATATATATATATATATATATATATATATATATATATATAATAATTTCGTTTATAACACAAAACGTACCTATTATCAATTTCATTTCACATAATTTATATGTGGCGCGGTAGCCAGTCAACTTCGTTACATATAGAAAACAAGACGGTGATTGGCTGCCGCGTCAACTAACCTGAAGCACAGACATAATGCATAATGCATAATGCATTAGAAAAAAGTGAATGAATTAGAATTTTCTATTTTCATTATGAATGAAGACATGGAAGATGACTGATAAATTTTCTTACGCATTATGCGTTATGCAAAAGTGTGTATATTTCCGGCCTAAGGGCCATCGCACATAAAATGCATAAAACATAACATGTACATTAATCTGGACCAATGAACTTCCAGCATAAAATCGTTACATTGATTTGTATAACATGTTTGTTAGTCCAGACAATTTTATATTATTTACGATTTTATATTATTATTGTATTATTTTATATATATATATATATATATGCAGCTATGTCATATAGACTGTGTTTCGAAATTCACTACCAGTATTGAAAATCTATAATGTACGTGATTTGAACTATATATTTTCAGTACTGACAGTGAATTTCGAAACGCAACCTTTGTATGCGATGGCCACTTTCATCAACCAGTTAACTTAATCGGTCAATTATTTCATTGGAATTGACCAATCGCAATTTGTCTACAAATTTAAATGTAATTAATATAATTATAATAAATTATAATTTCTTTGTCATTCTGTTACTGTCAGTTGCGTTGTGTTCAATTGTCGAGAAGGCTGCCTACGAGATTTTAGGAATGCATTGAATTGACATGAGACGCAAGCCATGTTTCTGTACAAAATTCATCATACATAACATCAGTAATTTATTTCCAAAGTAATTATTTCATTAAAGTTACATTTTTCTTTATTTTTATACCATGATATTTTGTTTTTATTTATTATTCATTATTTGTTATTGTTTATTTATTATTTTAGTTTATCTTGTATTTTACATTACATTTGACAACGGTTTATTCCTGTCCTATTTAAATGAATTGATTACAATTTACGTTTCCCATAATTTATTCATTTTTATAATTAACTTTAATAATTGACAAATTGCAATTGAACTGAGAACAGAGTTCTGCGTCCTTAGATGCCTCACATAGACATGTTTTTTTCACAGCGCCATCAGGTATTGATAGTGAACAATAATTTTGAATTAAAACAGCTGTTTCACCTTTATATTTTTTAGGACAGTTAATAAGAGAATATGTATGTCACATTCTTAATTTTAACTCGAAAGCAGCGCAATATTTACTATATTACATCGATATAATAAATCTGATAATTATATTAAAGATCACGCTTGATTTGTTTGTTAAAAAAACATTTTGTTACATCACTCTTCGTTTAATGTATTTTAGTAAGTGCCAATTTTTTTTTTTAGACAATATTTGATATCACCATACATTACTGCCTGTATTATTAAGTTTAAGTAAGCATATCTCACCTATTCTCACCTTTCTATTTCTATGCTTTTGTGTCTATAGATCCACTGAGGATGACCTAAATCAGGTCGAAACGTTACGTTTGATCGAAATTAATTTTAAATAAATACATTTCTCAGCACGACGAACCGACTTTTGGCTTTCCTGCTCCTATTACTTACATATTATTTTGAGGAAGCCTGGACATTGCCTTAACAATTTTTATAATAAATTAATAAATAATTAAATTTGTGGACAAGTTGTGATTGTCAATTTTAATGAAATAACTGACCAATTAACTTAACCAGAAATTATGAAATCTCCGGTAAATCGCCCTAAGTATTCTGCTGTGCTTCTGAATGCATCTATAGGATGTTCGGCGGAATAAAACGATCAGTGAACGATCAATAATTATTACTTTTTACTATTAGATCAATTACGTTAACGAATTACGCAATCGTGTTACTGCAATCCACGTCCCGTCGTTTTTTCATTCTATTATATTGCCAACCTGACAAATATTTATTTTTGATTGTTAAAAGCGTCACATCTTTTTTCGATGAAATAATCGTCATAACAAGTAAAACTATTTTTTTCCTAACCTTTATTTTGTTTATACGCGGCCTATTGAGGGCCGCGATCACTAATAATAACAATAAAAAATAATATAATAACTTAATCTCAGATAATATTAAAGCTCTTATTAAAGCTTTCCATTAAAAGTTCGGAAGTAATTCATCTTATTATCGATAGATGTCTTAAGGAGCTAGTTATCATAGTTATGGCCTATAGATGTCGCACGAACAAAGTTTCCTATATTACCGATAGATAGTTCCTTGCGAATCCAACAGATGATCTGAATCAAATTTGATTTCACCTTAAACTTAACTTTTATACATTAATAAGACAAAATAAAAGAAAATATTGTTAACAAAATTATTATGTTTCACACAGGGAATAAGGGGATAATAATAAAATTTTTGAAAAGACACAAATAAATAAGACCATGATGACGTCACTCAAAATCCTGTGAATAATAAGATAAATTTAAATTTGTAAAATGGTCAGTTTAGTAACGATAACAGGGCATAAAAGAAATTGATCGAAAATTCAAAATTGCAAATTTTCAAAATGGCAATCCTTTGATAACAAACCAAATGATAACCAATGATCATTTGATAGCCTTATGTTAATTGTAAAATATAACGATTAAATTTTCTTGATACGACCGATAGTTTCCGAAATAACTACATTTGTTTATAATTTTGCAACTTTCTCTCAGCAACTCCCCTTACCCCCCTGAGTGTACTAGTAAAGATCCGACATCAATTCGACTTCGTTCTCGATATATTCACAATTATTTATTGCAAAAAGCGATCAGCCACTAAGTATATTGTTATAAAATAAATCATGAACAATAAGAATTTCATAAGGTCAATTGTTATAAACGATTAACGGTAAATTTTTATTAACAAATAACCATAGTAAATAATGTTAATTTACCTCCTCTTTCGACCTAATATAAAAATCTTGTGAAAAAACGAGAAATAGAAAAAGGAAAATCGTTTTTAAGAAGAAAGAAGAAGAGCTTTAAACAATGACGCCACCGACATACACGAATACACTCATACCTTGTTCTATGTGTGTCTCATAAAAAGGTATCACCTGTAGAATATAGTAGGTGATACATGTGTATATTTTACGGACGTCCTATATTCGTCATAAACTGTAAGATTTACGAAAACTTATAAATCTTACGGATGCAGTAAGCTTGGAAAACTAAATCCAATATGTGAAATTAAAACGCAAGTTATTTAACTTAAAGATTTTATTAAAATTTAATAGGAACCTTTATTCCCGATTTTAGAAAACTAAAATGAGAAAAACCGTAATTTCTGAAATAAGGAAAATGTAACATTAATGCTTATACTCACTGTGTTCGTCAGACAATTTTAAATATAATAACTACATATTTCTTTGTGTAATACAGAAAATTGCAGAACATTAAACATATATATAAACATATATATATATATATATATATATATATATATATATATATATATATACAGGGTGTCCCATAACTCTTAATTAATATTTCAAGGAGTGAAAGAAGATAGAATTTTGAATTAAAAATTCCTTTTCCAATTTTGGCTCAGACCATTATTTACCGAATTATTAACAATTAAAGTTAATCAATCAGATTGTGTCCAGCCGGAATACGCAAAAGCGTAGCGTGCTTTGAGACCCCTCGCGCTTTCTATACATTCTTTCGATTAAAATTTTATTCTAATTTGTTATGGGTACAAAAAAAGACTACTGGCAAAAACATTATCAAAATAAATTGTTTGTAAATAAATTATTTAAACGAGTTCTTCAAAAATTGTTTTGATATATATCATGTATGGTTCTTACGTATTTTTTTTTTGTAGAAATCGATGGAGCTATCAGTTTCCAATTAAAATTAGTTTTTTTTAAGAAATTGTTTAAACAAATTGCTTGTGAAAAATTTATTTTGATTATATCATAACATTGACATGTATGATTCTTATTTTTTCTTACAATTCGATTCTTATAATTCGATGGCGTTATCGTTTTAAAATCCGAAATTAACGAATAATTAAAATAAATAATTTAATCTACGTAATTAATTTATTAATTAATTTATTTATATAATATTAATTTATTTATAATATTTATACGTAAAAATCATGACACGTGTCGAGACAATTTTTGAAGAGGTCGTTTAAACAATTTATTTAGAAACAATTTATTTTAATAATGTTTTTTGCCAATAGTCTTTTTTTGCACCCATAATAAATATTCTGCAATTATTTTTTCCCTATCGCTGCTAGGTTAGCTATGTGTGGCGGTACGCCCGTTTCGTGATTAAGATTAAGTCACGAGCAGTATATAAAGAGCACGGAATCAAGCCCTCGACACGCTTCTCACTTCTCAGACAATATTGTGGCTCCGAAGAGCCTGGGATCTCTGAGATCATTCGGAGGAATCGATTCCAAAAAGCTCCTTTAGACGAGCTTGGTTCTTGTGGTTCCTGTTTCCTCTTCTTCCTTTCTCTCGATGTCCGTGAGCAAGATGAAGGCGTCTTTGGCTCTGATAACACCATAGGCCGTGGGGGAGTCACAGGTCTGGCCGGTGAAGGAGATCGTAGACTTGTCTGTGTGGTTCGTAGGAGACTTATGTACGCAGGTACATAGCCACGGGTTTGTCTGCGTGGCTACTGTCGTCCCCGTTGTGCATGGAAATTCTATTGGTATGAGTTTCCATGGTAAAAAGGAGATCCCCGCTTCTAGACGAGCTTCTCCTGGTTGCTGGCGTGACGGTCGTGATTGCTTGGTGGAAACTCTTGTGGCTTCGCGGCAGACTACTTCTATCACGGAAGATTATCTCTGTGTGGCTCTGAAAAGAGCCGTTCTGAACAGAAGCCCGTAGAGTACACTCTGTGGTTTCTCCAAGAGGCCCAGGGAGCACACTCTTGTCTTCTCGGAGGCCCAGAGAAGACAAACTAGAGGAGAATCCACAAGGAAACGGACAAGTTCACCGAGTCTCAAGGCTTCTATCTTGGACCGACGAACCAGAACTATGGTTCGCACAATTAGAGAGCCAATTCGCAATATGTGGAATCACACAGAACGCCACGAAATACGCATACGTCCTGTCACACATAGAAACAAGGCATGCAAAAGAAATTAATGATCTACTCACCAAGCCGCTGGAAAATAACAAATATAAGAGCATCAAAAGAGCACTAATACAAAGACTATCAGCATTTTAGGAACAACAAATCCATCAATTGCTGGAATACGAAGAGATAAGCGATAGAAAATCATCTCAATTTCTACGGTACCTACAGGCCCTCACTAATAACACGATTTCGGAGCAGCTTCTACGCACCTTATGGATAAGCAGGCTGCCATCACAACTACAAGCTATTCTAGCTACTCGGGCCACCAACAATTTGGAAGCAGTGGCGGAACAGGCTGACAGGATACACGAAGTCACTCAGAAGACAACTACGATGGCTAATACAACGACTGAGTCCGCAATAAGTGCGCTAGAGGAGCGAATGAAAGATTTAACAGAACAAATAGCCTCTTTAAAGCAGCGGTCATACCAAACAATGAGAAGAAAAAGGCGGAGTCGATCGAAAAGTCGTCCCAACAAAGGAGAAAAGACGCTACGTTATTATTACTAATGCTTCAAAGAAAAAGCTAAGAAGTGCACATCATCCTCAATTTAAAAAAACTAACGGAGGAAAACTAACGAGGCGATCGTTATTAGCGGCAAACGATTCCAGCCCTAAACCTCGCTGCCTGTTTGTTACCGATCACATCACCAAGACGCGATATCTCATAGATATCGGTTTCGATGTTAGTGTTTTTCCAAAAACTCTTACGTTGGGGCGATGCACGGCAAGCACAAGAGAACTATTCGTAGCTAACGGATCCACAATTCAAACATACGGGGGAACTATTGTGCAACCTGACTTTGGGTTACATCGAACTTTCCCATGAAGATTTATAATAGCAGATGTCACCACGCCAATCATCGAATCCGACTTTCTGGCGCACTTCCATCTGTTCCCAGGCTCTAGTAAAGGAGGGACACAACTAGTAGATGCAAAAACAGGACTTAGAGTAAGCGGAAAAATGCAACCGGGAGGCTGGCAGTCAATAAAAGCCGTGGCAGGGAGTACATCTTACCATCAACTGATAAACAAATTTCCAAAGATTACGTGGCCACCTAGAATACTTCAAAAGAAGCAGCCACATTCAACGATGCATTTTATAAAAGTCCTCCGGACCCTCAGAAGCATGCAAACCTCGGAGACTAGCACCCGAAAAATTAAGTGTAGGAAGGAAGGAGTTCAACCTCCTATTGGAGGAAGAAATTATACAATCCTCTAAAAGCCCATAGGCCTCGCCATTACACATGGCCCCAAAAAGTAGCGGTGACTGGAGATCTTGCGGAGACTACAGGAAACTCAACGCTTGTACGATACCAGATCAGTATCCTATTCCACACATACAGGATTTTACACACGCACTAAATGGAAAGACAATATTTTCAAAACTAGATCTGGTACGAGCCTGTAATCAAATCCCAGTACATCCTGATGACATACCAAAAATCGCAATAATCATACCATTCGGTTTATTTGAATTCCGATACATGCCATTTGGACTAAGAAATGGCAGCACAAACCTTTCAGAGGTATCATCAACGAAGTCATGGATTGAAGGCATACTGCTATGCATATATAGACGATATTCTCATCATCTCCAACATAGAGGAAGAACATCTAAAACATCTAGAAAAGCTATTTCGGAGATTCGACATATGACATACAATTAAATCCAGCTAAATGTATTTTCGGAACCCCGCAAATAAAATTCTTAGGCCTACCTAGTGACGTCAGAAGGAATACAACCATTACCAGAAAAAGTATAAGCTATTCAGAATTTCAGAAAACCCGAAACGGTAAAACAGTTAAGACAATTCCTGGGGGCATTAAATTTCTACAGACGATTCGTACCTCAGGCCGCAGAGGACCAAGCAAAACTGCACGACGTACTACGAGGTCCAAAAACGAAAGGAAAGACTCCAATAAAATGGACACCTCAAATGGAACAGGCTTTCCAAAACTGTAGAGAGAGTCTAACAAAAGCCGCACTATTGGCACATCCAAAGCCTGAAGCAAAAATTACATTGATAACAGATGCTTCAAACATGGCACTCGGAGCAGTAAGTCAACAAGAGGTAGATAACAAGCTTCAACCGCTGGCATTTATGAGCAGAAAACTAAATCAGGCACAAACGAAGTACAGCCCGTATGACAGAGAACTCTTAGCAATCTATACAGCAGTAAGGCATTTTAGGCACATGCCTAGAAGGACGTAAATTCACAATTTACACTGACTATAAGTCTTTGATTTACGCTTTCCAACAAGATCCATTACGCAGTAATCCACGGCAAGTGCGCCATTGGATTTCATAGCTCAGTTCTCGATAGATATCCGGTATGTTTCAGGAAAAGATAACATAGCGGACGCCCTGTCGAGAATTGAGGCAATCCACAAGTCACCGGATTTCGAGAAACTGGCAAAATCACAGGTCAATGACCGAGAATTAAATGATTTCTTAAAAAACGGCAATTCTTCGCTAAAATTTAAGGCAGTCCAAATACCAGGTTCTACAACGATGCTATACTGTGACACATCCACACCAGTCGTACGCCCGTTCGTAACAGAACTTCGTCGACGATTAGTTTTCCAAGCACTGCATAGCCTAGCACACCCTGAAATAAAGGCTACAACGGAACTAGTCAAACAAAGATTTGTATGGCCAAATATGCAACGCGACTGCCGAGAGTAGGCACGGACATGTTTACAATGCCAGAAAGCTAAAGTATTTAAACATACCGTGACACCAACAGGAAATTTCCTTGGACCCACACAAAGATTTCAACACATATACATTGACATAGTGAGATCAATGCCAATATCATTGGGGTATAAATACTGCCTAACAACAATTGATAGATTCAGAAGATGGGCCAGAGAGAGATGGCCAGAAGCGATTGCCATTGTGGATATCACAGCAGAAATCGTGACACGACAGTTATTCGCAAATTGGATTGTTCGATATGGAATTCCAGCATGACTAACTACAGATCAAGGACGATAATTCGAATCTGACCTATTCAAAAGATTAATGAACGGAATCAATTCACTTCCGTACAGCAGCATATCATCCCGCTGCCAACGGAATGATAGAAAGATTCCATCGACAATTAAAAGTAGCCATAAAAAGCCACGAAATAGAAGAGTGGGCAGACATATTACAAATCATCCTAATGACATTAGGACAGCATGGAAAGAAGATTTGCAAGCAACTGTCAGAAATGGTCTATGGAGAATCGATTATTTGGACAATTTCTTAACAAAACACAATAGCGACGAAACAGACAGTACGGATGATTTTGTTTTGAAACTACGAAAAACAGTAAAAAATTTACAACCAAAACTCCGAAGACATGGAAAGCTATATTTGTCTATAAAGAACTCTCAACAACACCACAAGTCTTCGTGAGACATGACGCACCGAAAGGAACATTACAACCTCCATACGATGGATCCTACCAAGTAATAAACAGAGAAGACAAAACATACAAAATTCGCATGAACGAGCGAAAGATCAATGTCTTTATAGATAGATTGAAACCTGCATACACCCTAGAACAGGACGAATCACGAACTACAACAGAGATATCAGAGAAAAGCACGAAAAACGAACGCGGAGCGGACGACCACCGGTCCGTTTCCAGGGACTTTAAGACAACCAAGAGGGTTATGTACGTATATACGGTACGCTCAGCGATACGCTACAAGCGCATACTCAGTATAAGCATCGAGTGCGCGGCGCCACCGCTACGCGGCGCAGGAAGATAAATATTTTCTCGTGACTAAGATTAGGTCACGAGCAGTATATAAAGGATACGGAATCAAACCCTCGACACGCTTCTCACTTCTCGGACAGCGCTCTCTGGGCCTTCAAGAAGACAAGAGTGTGCTTTCTGGGCCTCTGTTCAGAACGACTCTTTTCAGAGCCACACAGAGATAACCTTCCGTGGTAGAAATAGTCTGCCGCAGAAACACTGAAGCCACAAGGGTTTCCACCAGCAGTCGCGACCGTCACCCCAGCGATTAGGAGAAGCTCGTCCAGAAGCGGGGATCTCTTTTTTATCGTGGAAACTCATACCGATAAAATTCCCACGCACAACGGGGATGACAGTAGCCACGCAGACAAACCCATGGCTACGTACCTGCATACATAGCCCTCCTACGAACCACGTAGCTACACAGACAAGTCCACGACCTCCTTCATCAGCCAGGCCTGTGACTCCCTATGGTGTTATCAGACGAGCCAAAGACGCCTTCGTCTTGCCCACGGCCGCCGGGAGAAAGGAACAAGAGGAAACGCAGGAACCACAAGAACCAAGTTCGTCTAAAGGAGCTTTTTGGAACTGACTCCTCCGAGTGATCTCCGGCTATCAGAGATCTCAGGCTCTTCAGAGCCATCATAATACCAAAGAAAAAAATAATTACCAGAGAACACTGACACAATTACACTTGTAATATTAGCCGAAATGTAGTAATAAGTTACTAAGAGCTAATCTGTGAAAACCTTAACATGTCTGTTCTCCACACTATGAAAATTAAATAACTAAATTGAACAAATGGATTAAATAATTGAATTAAATAAATGAACAAATAAATAAATAATAAATAATATTAAAAAAACAATCAGAAATTGGATAAATTTCTAATTGTAACTTTTCTCACTTATTTATTTATTTATTTATTTATCTACTTATTTATTTATTTACTCATTTATTTATTGATTAATTAATTTCATTTCATTTATTTATTAATATAGAAAATTAGAAAAAAAAATTTTAATTGGGAGAATATACAAAAAGCACGAGGGGCTCTACAGCACGCTACGCTTTTACGTACTCCGGCTGGGCGCAATCTGATTGATCAACTTTAATCGTTAATAACTCGATAAATAATGGTCTGAGTCAAAATTAGGAAAGGAACTTTTAGTTCAAAATTCCATGCTCTTTCATCCCTTAAAATATTAATTAAGAGTTATGAGACACCCTGTATGTGTGTATATATATATATATATATATATTGTTACATCCAAACGGAGGAAAGGAAAGGTTGATTTGTTTAAGAGAGAGAGCTCGGATGGCCGCACGGAACTGCTTTTATTCTCTCAGATCGTCGCCGAGGCAACGACCTGCGAGTCGAACGCATCCTTTCAACACAAGGTAACGGGTCAACATCGATGACGCTATAACTCGTGCGTGCGCAGCATGGTCGGCAGTCCATTTTTTGATCCGAGAACCTGGGATAGGATTTCGTGCAATCCTTAGAGCGCGGGAATGATCGAGGTTTTATTTTAAATAAGGAATACGAATTTTAACTTTAACATTGAGTTTTAATTAAACAGAATAAACAAATAGAATATAACGTAATTTTATAAATAATCAAAGTAAAAATTTATTGGAAGTTACATTCGGATAAAATAATAATAATAATAGATTGGCTACATAATATTTCGTCAGATTAAAAAGTTGTCAAAAGATACATTTTCCCAAAAGATAAAGGTAATAATAATAATAATTTATAGTTCATTTCAAGAATGCAGTCATTTTTTTAACATAGTTCAATGTGTGTGTGCGCGCACGCGCGTGTGTGCGCGTGTGTGTTGGAGATGGAAGGAAGATTTGATTTATTAATCGAGTATCGGATTTTCATAGTTGAAGGTGAGAACATTCTGTATCGGACAGAGACTAAAAATGGGTAAGGTAACTCCGGGGATGTATATTACGATGATGTCATCAGGGCGGTTCTCAGTTACATAATTTCGGAATGGTTAAGTCAATGGACTTATAGTAAACGATCTCGGGAGAAGAATCGGTAGAAATAGGGAACTTGGAGAGGATGTCCTGGAACGTAAATTCCTCCTCGAAGAGCGGTGGTACCTCTCCAAAGATATCTTCCACACTCGACGGAACTCACTGGTAAAGGTGGGGCTTGTGGGCGAGGTGGCGACGGAACGCGAGGCGTCGAGGCCCACGAAAGTGAGGAGTAGGAGACAGGTGACAGAGTGCGAGGGGTCGAAACTCGCGAGGGTGAAGGGGAGGTTCTGCGGAGAACAGGTGACGGAGTACGAGGCGTTGAGACTCGCGAGGGTGAAGGGAGGTTCGGCGGAAAACAGGGGACGGAGTGCGAGGAGTTGAGTCTCGCGGCGGAAATTCGAAAGACGGTGCATGAGGCGTTGGGACTCGCGGCAGTGGTATGTAAGATGCGCGAGCCGAGGGTTCTTCCGTTGGAGCGCGAAATCTCCTCGGACGGTGAAGCTCCGACGCTCGGGTTGATGGACTCTAGGAATTGTTGATAGGCCTGATTCAAGGTTTCGCGCTCGCAATTATCTTCCCGCTGTAGACGTCTAGATGTTTTGTAGTTAACTCTTGAATTGTTCACTATCAAGTTTGCGGATCATGTTTCACTATTAAGTTTAGGTTGCGAAGATACCACGGAAGGAAACCGGAAGGAAATAAATTCGATTTACTTTTGGATGTGTTATGATGATAGTCCTGGTACTGGTGATAGTACTGGTCCGCCGGAACACTCAATCGGATTGAAAAAGACGTTCGAGAACTCACTGTGAATGTTCACTGGCAAGGTTCCGGGGAGCACGATCAGAATTTTGGATAACAGAGACTTCGGAATAGCAGAGGTTGCGCTTGCAGAGAGAGCGATGCGATCGGAGTTGTGGTTTATGTAGGATTTTTGGAAGTGCGGGGAGGTTCTACGGCGTTTTCTTTACATCTAATCGGATTTTAGGCTTTAATGCCTTTCAGGCCTTTATTTAAGGCCTTTCAGTGTATTAAATCTAACTTATCAACTAAGGTAGTACGTATCTCGAAAAATACTTCTCGACTTTTTCGGGTTGGTTAAGTTGAGTTCCCGCTCCCAACTTTTGGGAAGGGAAATAAAAATATAAAAAAAAAGATTTATGATTTCCGTTACGTGATGGAATTTTAACTGTTTATTACTCTGTTTTATGGGCCTGTTAGGAAAATTTCTATCTTTATTAGGCTTTCCCGTCCTGTTGGCGCCGAGACTATTTGTTTAAGGAAGACGTTTAGTGGGCATATAACTTTCGCCGAGAAACGAATTTTTCGAAATATTTCGAAGCCCTTCAAAATTGTTCGAAAGGGAGGAATCCTGGAGTACGCAGGACGTAACACCCCTCGCCTTAGACAAATGTTGGGGGTGCACAACATTTGCTATGAGATATTTTTATGAAAGTAAGCAATTCCTTCCTTTTGACTCACAATTGATTTTATATTATCACTAAGTTTAACGTTTGGGTCTCTTTTTCCGCCATGCGGTTTAAATTCTTTAAAAAGGAGGAAGGAAAAAGGGTCATCTTTCTTCGCCCTTTTTTTATAATTTAGTTGGCTACGCGAGGAAAGCGGTTTGAGAGAAGAATTTTAATAAATAGGTTTACGATTTTTAATTGTGGAGCACTGAGGAGAAGAAAATCGATTGTTGGCATAATAAAACATTGGAAGAGTGAATTAAAATAATGAATATGATATATCACGTGAATAGCATCGGTTACGTATCGCTCGATCTAGGATTTAGATCTCTATTTTTTACCTTTTGATAATCTTTATTGTCAGAAAATGTTCTTTCCTTTTTTTTGTTTTAATACGTGGCCGTACTATAGTCACTAAGTGCCACGCGTTATGACGCATTAAATTGTCTCCTGCTTTGCCTCAACCCTTGCGACTCATCTACCTATGTGAGGCCTTTCCCTTTTTTTTTGTTAGGTTGGGCGACGATCGTATTTACAGCTGTTCGGGCGGGCGGACAAAGATTTGCAGAGTTATAACTCTCTGATATTTGTGAGGATTATTTTATTTATCATTGCTAATTAGGGTGCCTGCAGTTGAATGAAAGTGTATCAAAGCGATTTCGTACCGGAACAGACACTCAATCTAGTATCAGTATGATAGAGAATAGGTTGACGTTTTACTTTCTTTCCTCCATTACCTTGCTTAAAAAGAGATTTTCTTTTTGGAATTTGTATTAAAATAAGGGAACTTAATTATAATTGTCAATAGTTAAACTTAAGATTGGAATTTATTACATAAAAAAGAGAAAAATAAAACATAAAAGAATATAAAAGGTATAAAATCTACCGTAACGCAGAGTTAGTATAAAAAGAATAAGACGCAGTTAACTAAAATTAAATGTAAAACAGGGGAATAATGCGTAGATTATGTAAAAAAAAAAGAAAAAGAAGACAATGGTTTCCAATTAATAAAGGTAATTGACCAAATGCTAATGTAAACAAAATGAAGTAATATAAAAAAACTATTATTACTATTATTAACTAAAGGCTGATTATTAACTTTACTAATACTATTACTATTACCATTACTATTATTTAAACGATCGGAAAGGTATGTACCGTGATCTTTTCTTCGACGCGCATAACCCAGTCGCATGAGCGCGTCTCGCAAATTCATCGCTCCGAGCCCGTTTTCGTCTTAATTCTAGTTTAACGACTGCAACTCCGACTCTCAAGAAGTGGACGATGTTGATCCACCCAGTCTGCCCCTCCGCCAAAATTTAGCTTAAAATCCTGGTTTTGCTAGCCATATCTTTGCCGGCTTGGCAGGCCCGGTATATGTTAGATCGCCAAGGCAGCGTCCTGAATCTGTCCTTTAGGCAGTAGGTTTCGCGGAATGAACGCCAGATGAGGCGCCCCTCGTCTCGGAGGGCGATCCGCGCCACCCACTTCTTTTGGTCCACCTTCGTGACAAGGCCCCGCTGCCATATCCCATGGCCCTCCACAGCGACGGGCTCGTCTTCTTTAATCAAGTGAGTGAGGCTAACAAATCAATTCCTGGGTCACATTCGGAAACTTCAGTTCTTCTTATAAATCTTGCAGAGCCGGTTCTCTGGTTTTCAGCCGAACCTAAAATAACAGTGGAGATTCCACCCGCAAAATCTTGCTTTCCAGCGAGCTTCGAATAAGCTGGTTTGTATTAACACTTCTCGGCTCCTTCTTCTTTTCTTCTTTTCTTTCTTCACTTCTACAAAATTGCAATATCTATTAGATTGAATAATTAATAACAGGAAAAGTTTGGAGATTGCAAGGAGGAGTTGCATTTTTTTTCATTCCTTTAATTCAAATGAAAAGGTTGATTTTTCTTCGGATGGAAGTAAGGGATAAACTTGATTTAAGTCCTGTGTTGTAGTGGCTTGATTTTCGGGGATTTTATTATGCAGCTCAGGCTCTGGTGTACTGGCCCGCTTCTGGTACTGTTCGGTCTTTTGAAACTTTTTTGTATCCAGATGTAATAAAAAGTGAGTGATGGAATCCTAGATGGCGCCTAGTAAGTGTAGAGATCATCCGTATACGGTGTGCAAGGCATAACCATGCACTACCGTGTCTATTATTAATTTGATGATCCTCCCGGTGAAGTATATTCCGATTACTCCGGCGCTGATATTGTCGAAGATTAAGAATTCTGTTCCAGAATTTTTCCCATGTCGATATTGCTATTTTCGTTATGGATGCTTCTAATAAATTTGAGAAAGATCCTCTATTTAGTGTGGTTGGATGGTCCCATCATTCCTCTGACAACCGTATTGAGTACTGCCGGTCACTCAGCAGGAAACATTATGTGATCTCGAAGATCTTCGAGTCATTCTGAGTGTACCGCTCGTGGCGAGCGATCCCGGGCTGACGTATGTCCATGTGACGTATTTAGTCGTAGGTCTCATAATTGCTAGCGGTAATGTCTTTACTGGTTTGGGCATAAGTCTGTACCATGAATCTCCTAAGAGGTACATGGTGGGTGCAAATGAATTACACACTATTTGCGTTCCTTGTCGTAAAAGAACGTGGGTTTGTGGCGTTAAATAATAGGTATCGTTTCCTCTGGTTACGGATAATTGTTTGTAACAATCGTCTGTTCGGGTAAATTTCACTTCGACAGGTACGCATTTTACAATATGAATAACTTTTTCGGCTAATAAAGCCATATATCCTGGCTCTTTCATTAAATAGGCGAAAATATCGAGTGATTGAATGGCTATGGCCAAGGCGTCTTGTAACATTTTTTGCTCTAATTCACATTGCTGTAAAAGAATATTTCTATAATATATAGTTGATTTGTGTGTGGATGTGTTTTTCGATGTATACAAATTTTGAATTCGTGTAAGTGAAGATATCGAAATTTGAAACACGTTTGCTTTTTAAAGATTGCTACGCTGAGTGACGTTTTAAAAATTATTAATTTAGAATATTCGGTTCGGGTAAGTATGCAGGCTGCATGTTACGTAATTTTCTTTACTAGTTAAAGATGTTCAAAAAAAGTATCTTGGGAGATTAATGAGTAGACTACTGAGTTGTTCATTCGCGTTATCTATTATTTTATCTGCATATCCGCTGTATAATATTCTGTAGTTATTGAATTTACAAGTGTCAGCGGGTACTGACTCCCAAAAGATATTATCTCCATTTATGTCTGTGCAATGAGAGGTACCAAGTTCGCATTCATTCCTGATCTAAATTGCACCCGATTGGTATTAATTCATACATCGGCTATATAATCTTGTAGTAAGATTTTTAAAGTAGCGAGCACGATCACGTCTGACCATGCCGTACGGATCCGAATATACGCTTCCTTTACATGAACCGTCAGTGACCTGCTAGAAGTACTGGGCGAGTTGAAGTCTGATTAGCTCTTAATTCGGTAATATAAGTATCGCGTAACTGGTAAATTCCGTAGACGTGCATATGTTGACATATTTCGCGTGTCGTTTCCTCTATGTAGGAATATCTGCCGTTAAAAACGTCCATAATGTGAGAGAACATTCCGCATTTTCTAATTATCAATCTCTAATTATCAATCTCTCTATCAATTTCGACTTTTGCAGCTGACCTTGCATTGAATGACTTTTACTGCTTCGAATTTGTTTATTTAAAGAAGTTATAAAGAAGTTATAAGAAGTTTAAAGAAGTATATGTGTTCTGCTTGAATTTACGTTTTGTGATAGAATATCGCATTCTTCAATATTTAATAGAAGTAGTGTTGTTAAATTTGCTGACGGTGAACCACAATCATACTGGGGTATCACTAATGGGATAACTATTATCCCATTAGTTTTGTGTAACCAGGTTGTTAAAATTACTATTGTAATTATCCAACGATTTCGGAAAGCCATCTGAAAATAGTTATGTCTTTTTTTATTTCCTTAATTATTCAAGGCTGGTTTAATGTGAGAAATTTGTAAGCAGTTGGGATGTACGATCGACTATTTTTCTTTATTCTAATTTTTACATTGTTTTTATTTAATATTTCTAAAACTTCGTGAGGTCCGATGTATTGATTTCCGAATTTACCAGGTTTCGGTCCTTTTAATAAGAATACATAATCTCCAGACTTAAAGATTTGATTAATTCTTTTGTCATAATATTTTTTAGATTTGTGTTTTGCATCGATGATGTTTTCGCGTGCATTTCCTTGAATTTTGTGGAGTTGAGTGACTAAGTTTATTAAAAAGTCGTCATAGCTGGTCAATTTGTCTTCTGGTTTGTCTTAAAAATTTATCTGAAGGTATTCTTGCAATTTTGCCAAATACTAATTCGTACGGAGTATGTTTTGTTGCTTCATGCACGTTAATGTTATAATTGAACATTGCTAAATTGACCCATCGATCCTAATGTTTTTGCTCGCTTGCGTATTGTTTAAGATATTTTCCTAGTGCGTGATGCGATCTCTCTAACGATCCATTAGATTGAGGATGAAAGGCGGTTGTACGAAATTTACGGATTCTGAAAAGTTTTGCGATTTTTCTCATCAAATCGCTAACGAAATTTCTTCCTTGATTGGTTAATATTGCTTTGGGTGTTCCAAATATACAAATGAATTCATTAACGAAAGCTTCTGCTATCGTTTCAGAAGTTTGATTCGGCAGGGGAATTCCCATGCTGAATTTGGTTAGTTGGTCTTGTAATGTTAGTATATATTCGTTTCCTATATTCGGTTTTGGACAGAGGCCCCACGATATCCATTGCTACTTTGTCAAAGGCAGATCCAAGAGTATCGGTAATCATCATAAGTTGCTTAGTTTTTACTCTAACTAATTTTTTCAATTGGCATTGTAGACATTGCTGAATGTATCGTTGAACGTCGGGTTTTAAATTTTTCCAATAATAATTATGTTTTATTCGATGATAAGTTTTAGTGACTCCGCGATATCCTCCGGTTGGAGAACAATACATTTCTTCGATTATAACGAGACGAAGATTCTTGGGAGGATATTTTATTAGACGATTACAAATGATCAATTTAATAGGCGAATTAAATAAGATTAGTCGTATTTGCGTTTTAATATCGCTCCAAGATACGTTATTTACAAAATCCAAGGTACAAAGTCTGTTTTTACAATGCTAATTGTTTCTAGTTGCAGCTCGTCAATTATTTTACGAAGGTTTTTTAAGGCTTTCGTGATTTGGTTTAGTGTCATTGTAGGATCTTCTCTTTGTCCTTCACTAATAGGCATGACAATATAATTCTTATGTTTTATGGCTTGGGCTTTACCTAAGGATAAATCGTTAAGCTTAGGTAGTTTGTTTCGTTCGAAGAGTTTTTGTGAGCTAGAAGGTTCTAAAGGTCTCCCTGCAGTGTCAACAAAATATGCGATGTTGTCTTTTCATAAAAACAATAACTCGCGAGATTCGATAATGTTGGTTTTTATTAGCTGATTGTCAATTACGATAGGTTTAGATTTTTTTCGTTTGTCACTTTCGTTTTCTTCGGTCTTTTCGTTTTCATCTTTGTTTAGTGGATTGTCGACGCTTTCCTTGGAGATTTTGAACATTTCTATTTGTTTGTTTTTTCCTTTTACTGTTTGACTACGTGTTTTTAATTTATCGATTTTAGGTAAGTCATGAATTAATGCGCTTACCTGTGTAATTCTGTTACTTGTGTTGGTGATTGATCTATTTCTTCCTGAGTAAATGGTATTGAGTCTACATTGTTCCCGAATAGGTCATCGTCAGGTAGTGCGTCCTCGGTCTTGTCATCGTCAGAAAGATATAATTCAAAATTCTTGTCTTCTTTTTCGTCAGACTTTTCTAACATTTCGACGATTTTTGCATCTTTAGGGTCATTAGGCTTTAATAGATCTTTATTAATTACTTTACATTCAGTTTCCTCGAAATCTACGGGGTTTCTGGATAATGCATCAGCATTCACGTTGGTTTTTCCTGCCTTGTATATTACGTCGTATTCATATTCTGCTAGTTTTAATCTCCATTGGAGTATGCGTATATTTGCGTCTTGTGCGTTTTTGAACCACATTAATGGTTTATGATCGATAACCAAGGTGAATTTTCGTCCATATAAATATGACCGGAAGTATTTGACGCAATATACTATGGCTAATGCTTCTTTTTCATAAGTGTCGTATTTTAACTCGTTATCGGTTAATGTCTGCGATGCGTATGCGACTGGACGATCTTTGTTTATTTCTCCTTGTGATAAGATCCGCCTACGGCTATGCCTGAGGCATCGATAGTTAATATAAAAGGTTTGGAATAATCGGGATATTGCAATACAGGTTCTTCGCATAGTTTTTGCTTCAGTATTTCAAAAGATTCTTCCTGGTCAGTTCCTGGTTGTCCAATCAAATCTTACACCATTTTTAAATAAATTCGTTAATGGTTTAGCGAGTTTCGAGAAGTTCGGTATGAATCGCCTGTAATATCCTGTTAAACCGAGGAATTATTTCATATTCTTTGATGTTTTTGGTCTTGGAAAGTTTCTTACGGCTTCCAGTTTTTTGGGATCGGGTTTGACTCCATCTTTATTAATTACATGTCCTAAATGTTATCTCCGTTTTAAATATTACTTCCATGTTACCTCCGTTTTAAAAAATTCGCATTTGTCCGATTGTAATTTTAAATTAGCCTTACGTAATCTTACGTAATGCTCTATTAGAGTGTAACGACCCCCGACTCACCCACCCTCCTTGTTTAAATAATATTAAGGGTCCCCAACCGATCAACCGTCGGGGCATCAACACGGCGATCCTTCCGCGATCCCACCGTCGTAAAATCACGTCGAATATCAGACGAAGCGAAACGGAGATCACACAGCTTCACGTGCGCAGAGCGTAAATAAACACGCACCGGTTAGGCCACCGCCGCCGGCCCCTCTGCCGAAGGCCACCGCGCCACCGAACATTTTCGCGGAATAATCGAGCGCGGTCGGCGAATTATTGCGAATATTCCAGCGAGAGCATTCCCCCGGAACTACCCCGACTCGAGTTCGGCCGACCAGTACCCGACTACTCCCGACCGACGGTCAACTCGGGTATATTAAGCGACTCTGGTGGATGATCGCTATCACCGGCGAGACAATAAAACGTCCAGTACTGCTCTCGACACTTCCAGTCCTATCCAACACAAAGCGATCTAGAGTGCTTCCTATCGCGCCAGGAGGTTCTGGCCGATTGCTCCTTTCATTCACAGCGCACAAGCTTTATCACAGATTGAGGAACTTCTCAATCTGAGCTCTAAAAGCAAGTCCTTGTGCGCACCTTCCGCCGCTGACGATCAAGAAGCAGGGAGCTTCCTGCATTCCAAAGACCATAGCATAAAACCTCAGACTGACAATACGCGACGAAACGCACGAACAGCAAGCTGATCCGTCATAGCAAGCGCGCCGAAGACCCCTCGCACCGTCGCGCCCACGCCGCGCCTACCATGAACGCGCCGAATTCGCGAAACCGACCGCGAGCCGAATCTATTATACGATTCCCGGAACTCGCGCCGCTTTTCACGGAACCGAAGGCGAAATTCCGGGACAAATACTTGTAAATATTATACATACCAAAACTCAGTCAGTAAAAATGTAAATACATGAAATTAGCGATAAATATAGATCTCTGTATATAGAATCAAAAGGCTCTCAATATTTCTCTTCGATAATCCCCATATCCGATCGACGCTATCCCACGAAATACATCAAATCTGAAGAGCCGCGAGAAAGAAGAGACATTTTAAGAGTATTAAATTTCCTCTCATGTTCTTCTAAAGAAGATGCATAAATAACAATATCATCCATGTAAACGAACAATTCTTTATCCTGCAATCCTGATAAGGATTCATTAAGCGTTGAAAAGTCACGAGAGCATTTTTTAATCCAAATGGCATTCTATCGAATTCATAATGTCCAAATGAAGTTGTGAAAGCTGTTTTATAGCTATCTATAGGATCCATTTTTATTTGATGAAAACCTGAAGCCAAATCGCAAACTGAAAAATATTGTGCTTTCCCTAGTTGATCCAAAATATCAATGATGTGTCGTGAGCGCCAAGAACGCAATCGCGCCCATCGCTGACGAAGCGGATTGCGGCAAGCGTGCGATATTTTATCCGACTATTATTACTTTTATTAATCGATAGTGATTGTTACTGCAATCGTGCATTTACTTTAATCGCTAGTAAAGTAATTGCCAATCAGGTTGTGCAGCCCTTACGCGGAAAACTGCCGCGCGACCCGAAATGTACTACGAACACTGACGAGCATTTTTAACTACGCTGCAAGGACCGGTCGCCTGGAACAGGATAAAAACGGGAGACCGGAGCGGGAATTCGTTAAGATTTTGTCTTACCGTCACGTCTGTCGCGGTCCGAATTAATAAGGCAAGACAAAGTATATTGTTTAATAAAATTTATTGGAAAGGAAAACAAGTGTCGGTGCTTTTGAATGCCGACTCCCTGGTCGATTCTCCTTCGAAATGACCCGCACAACATAATCTTGCACATCATAACCGATGTTAGGTAACGGATATGTGTCTCCAATGATTTTATCATTTAAAGCGCGAAAGTCTAAGACCATTTTCCAGCGTTTATTACTCTTGGAATTTTCCTTTTTAAGTACTATCCATATAGGCGTATTATACGGTGATTGTGAAATCTTTACTATACCTCCTTCCAACAATTCTTCCACTTGCCTATTTATTTCATCCTTATGAATTTGTGGAAATCTATATTGTCGAGTATTTATTGGTCGATCGTCTGTGGTCGGTATTTGATATTGTAGCACGTGAGTTGCTGTTAGTTTTTCTTCAGGTATATGAAATCTATCCTGGTTGTTTTTTATAAGGTTTTTTTATGTTTTCCTTTTCCCGATCGTCTAAGTATTCGAGTCGTAATAACTGTACAATTTGGATAAATCCCTTGTCGTTTCTTTTGATATTACTAGACATTTTTGCGAATTATTAATCATAGCACTGCGCTTTAATTCTGTAAATTTTTCTTTGTGTTTCGATTTCCGTTGACGCATAAGTTTATCCAACATTTCTTGCGAGTGAACACGTGCTAAAGAAAAAGTTTTACTAGATGGTTTATTTTTCTTTTTAGTATGCGATTTTTTATTTATTTTCCTTAATTGAATCTTTTTAATAAGTTTTCTAAGACAAACGTTTCCTATAAAAGAGATTTTTCTTTTATTAACTTTATTTTTCGAGGATGTTTTGATTATTGGGATTTCGAGGCTTTTGAATAAAGTAGGAGAGCTCTCATTTTTTCTCTCCCCTGGATTGGATTGTGCCAGATTGTGTAATGAAGTTTGGTTTCTTCCCTCGCACCCATTATAAAAATAATAGAATGCTCAGTTCAAACACCATATTATTTACATTTATTTTTATTTTGAGATAATGCTACGACATCAGACAATTTTTTTATTAAATCGTTAAAGGATAAAAATAATACTTATTTTGTTAACTTTTATCATATTTTAAACAATATAGTACGTGAAATCATCAAGGATTAAGTATCAGACTGCGCCGGTCTGAAGAACGCGCGCCAGCCCTGACCGCTACGTACATACGCGCGCTCATTCGTCACTTTTAATCTGATCCACTGTAAAAACCACTCGTCGCACGCAATTTTGCTAAAGGAAAAAATTGTTTCTTTTAGCATAAAGAATCACGTAATGTACTCCAAATGCGGGAGTTTTGGGATACTCTGTATATATATTATGTATGATATATATATATATATATATATATATATATATATATATATAAACAGATATTGATGTTGAACATAGCAGACGTAGATGTAATAATAATATGAATGATATACAACTCAATCAATATAAAAATACCAAATATGTAATAATAATGAGATAAGATGTGAATATGATAATTAAATTCTAAATTATCTTTAAAATTTATATAAGTAGTGATATTAAAGCGATATGAAAATCAATAATATAATATAAGCAAATCAGATAATATAATATAATATAAGAAAATCAATAATATAATAAGCAGGTCGAATAATATAATATAAGATAATCAAATAATATAATATAAGCAAATCGAATAATATAATATGAGAAAATCAAATAATATAATATAATAATATAATAATAATAATATAATATAATAGGCAAAATCAAATAATATTCCAAATAATATTAGAAGCAATGATTACCTTAAATTGTTAGAAGTAAGTTATTAGACGTATTAGAATTCTAGTGATTTCCTTTTCCTTTCCTTTTACTTTTCCTTTGTAATTATAAGATTCAGCGCTTTGAGACAGTGACTGCACTCTCTGACGATTTGGTAACGACTGCCGCGTCCAAGCCCTATCTCTAGGGTAGGGCCCGATGCAAAGGGGAAAGGCAAACAAAGCACTCCTCGATTGAGCATTTTATTTCGTGCTACGGTTATTTACGCGAAAATAGGAAAAGATAAATGGAAAAGAAAAAAAGAAAAATAAAGCTAAGACCTAATATTTTTCGGATATATTCGTTAATGCTTAATAATAAATCTTATTATTGCAAAACGAGAATTCATTTAACGTTTTTGTCAGTTAAATTTTCGCAACGAAAAATTCTCCGAGCTAGTCCTTCATTAGAAAGTTTACATTAGAAATATTTTGAGTGCCTCCGCTTTAGTATAAACTAAAATCGTCGAACGCTCCTTTGTCTCTTGTACAGTTGCAACATCGAGAACCGAAGAAGAGACGATTCGAGAAAAATAAAATTACGTTATAAAATTATATTTCCCATTATAAAATTACGTTATAAAATGATATTATCTTATCACAAGACGAAAGAAAATGAGTTTTATTATTAATTATCTTAATAATAAAAAGTTATATAAAAAAAAAGTTATAAAAAGTTTATAAAAAAAAGAATATATATTCTACTTCTCTATAACTTTTATCATTTTACAGTTTTATCATTTTATATATCCGCAAATTTTAATTTTCTGCAGACGTTACAGGACACCCCGATACACGGCGGTGGAATTCGGAAACGGCGGAGTCGAATCGAGCGGACTCAATGCGCTGGGAAAACCCCAGCAATTCTCGGCTTGCCATGAGAAGTTGCGGAGATGGTTTTCGGCCAGGCCAAGCGAACTTGGCGCGTTGGGGAGGGCCCCAACAGATCTCAGGCTTGCTACCAGAATCGGTTCGAATACTCGCTTTCCTCGAGATATGCTCTCAGAAGGCGAGCGCGGAACAGAATGATTTTCTATGGAGAGCGATGCCTTTTTATATCCGAGCGATGCCTTTTTATATACCTCGGTTTTATATACCTATTTTTCGGTCGGATCAGTCGAATTGGTCGATCTCGGAGATAGCATCCCTCTCCATAGGAGTGGAGAAAAAGGATCGAATATAATTGGTTTTTTGGGATGTCAAGGAATCGGAACGGGATGTGGAAGAGTAGGAAGAGGAGTTCGGTGGTGAGGTAACGGCGCGGCGCGGGGTCGGTTACGCGCTTGTAAACGCGGTATAAGACGCTCGCTCGCTTGCGTGGCGCGGTATCGCTGTGGCGCGGGGCGCATTAGTGCTTGCTGGCGCAGCGTGTGGTGCGGGAAAAATATCAAGAATACAGTCGTGTTTACGCGGTATTCCCTCGCTTCGGATATATTCTCCGACGCTTCGGAGTTTTCGCGAATTTATATAAGATTATATAAGATTTATAGAAGAAAAGAAGCGTAAACGCCTTTTGCGGCTATTGCCGCACTCCGTCTGTTGGTTGACGGTTTCCGACGGATGATCGGTCGGGGGAAAATCAGAGGAAAGAATGGAGTGGGGGGGTGCGCTCATTATAATTTCTTAACATTCTTTGTTCGATTTCCGGTTTTAATTGCTTGATAAATTTTATTTATTATATTTTCATTTAAATAAATTTTATTTATTTTATTTTTATTTACACATGTCTTTTTCTAATGATCCTTAATATTTTATTTTAGAGAAGAGAAGGTTCCGAACTTCGATATGCTTCGAGTATTTGCTTTCTTAAGAGTTTGACTGTATTCGCGTATGTTACTACGTCTTCGTCGTTCCCTTGATAAATACATCTCAATTCCCCTTGTAGTTGGTAGATATTTTTCGAAGGATCGTAAATTTGTTTTAAATATTTAGTGAGTTGGGCAACAATGTTAAAGTCTTGATCCTGAATACTTCGACGTGCTTCTCCGATTATACGCGTTCTAATAATTTTAGCAAATTGAGGCCTCATCGGGAAGCATAGATTTCGCTTCTTCGCAACCTTCGATAAAATAATTCAATATTTTGGAATATTTTGGCCATCAAAATATGGAATGGCGTCTACGGATATTCCAGTGTAGCAAGTGGATTTTGTTGAGACATTTTTGTGTTACCAATATCGAACTTAAGTTGTCGCAAAGTTTCGTCGGAACTATCGGATTCGAACTCACGCGCTTCTAAGACTGTTTTTTCGGCAATCTCACTATCGTCTGGAAATTGAATTTGATGAGGTGTCAATATTCCCGTGGGAGTTGAGAAGTGTATAGGAATTGAGATCCTTGTTTTAGTTTTACTTTGACTTTCTATAGCAGCTTGGTATTGGCTATCCACTATCGTTTTATCGACTTTAGACCTCGTTATACTCATTTCTGCATTCAAAGATCGCACTTTATCATCCCAGACGAGCCCCCAAAATTTTAAGTTGTTCTGTTACGTTCGAACTTCGGAGGAAAGGAAAGGTCGATTTATTTGAGAGAGAGCTCGGGTGGATGCACGGAACTGCTTTTATTCTCTCAGATCGTCGCTGAGGCAACGACCTGCGAGTCGAACGCACCCTTTGAGCACAGGGTAATGAGTCAATGTCGATGACACTATAACTCGTACCTGCGCTAGCGTGATCGTGGTCCGTTTTTTGGTCCGTCAAAGAACCGAATCTCTTTAATCTGGGATAGGACCTCGTGCAATCCTTAGAGCGCGGGAATAATCGAGGTTTTATTTTAAATAAGGAATACGAATTTTAATTTTAACATTGAGTTTTAATTAAACAGAATAAACAAATAGAATATAATGTAATTTTACAAATAATCAAAATAAAAATTTATTGGAAGTTACATTCGGATAAAATGATAATAATAATAATAGATTGGCTACATAATATTTCGTCCGAGCAAAAAGTTGTCAAAAAGTACATTCTCCCAAAAAAATTAAGATAATAATAATAATAATTTATAGTTAACATTTCAAGAATGCAGTCATTTTCTTAACATAATTCGATGTGTGTGTGTGTGTGTGTGTGTGTGTGTGTGTGTGTGTGTGTGTGTGTGTGTGTGTGTGTGTGTGTGTGTGTGTGTGTGTGTGTGTGTGTGTGTGTGAGTGTTGGAGATGAAAGGAAGATGGATTTATTAATCGAGTTCGCAGATTCTCATGGTTGAAGATGGGAACATTCTGCAAAAGTATCGGACAGAGACTAAAAATGGATAAGGAACTTCGGGGATGTATATTACGATGACGTCGTCAGGGCGGTTCTCAGTTATATAATTTCGGAGTGCGGTTAAGTCAATGGATTCGGGGCCTATCTCAGGGGAAGAGTCTCGGTGGAGATAGGGAACTGGGAGAGGATGTCCTGAAACGTAAGTTTCTCCTCGAAGACTACTGGTGGAACTTCTCCAACGAATTCCACGTTCGACGTGGAACTCACTGGTGAATGTGGAGCTTGTGGGCGAGGTGGCGACGGAACGCGAAGCATCGAGGCCAGCGAAAGTGAGGGAGAAGAGATAGATGACAGAGTGCGAGAGGGGTCGAGACTCGCGAGGGTGAAGGGGAGGTGCAGAGAACAAGGGATGGAGTGCGAGGCATTGAGACTCGCGAGGGTGAAGGAGAAGTTCGACGGAAAACAGGGGACGGAGTGCGAGGCGTTGAGTCTTGCGGCGGAAATTCGGTGCGTGAGGCATTGGGATTCGCGGCGGTGGTGTGTAAGATGCGCGAGCCGAGTTCTTCCGTTGGAGCGTGAGATCTGTCCTCAGACGACGGTGAAGCTCCGACGCTCAGGTTGATGGACTCTAGGAATTGTTGATAAGCCTAATCCAACAAGCTTTGCGCTCGCAATCTAGCTTCCCGCCATAGACGTCTAGCCGTTTTGCGGTTAACTTTCTAGTTGTTCACTATCGAGTTTACGGATGTAAGTTTGGGTTGCGAAGATACCGCGAAAGAAAACCGGAAGGAAATAAATAATTCAATTTACTTTTGGATGTGTTGTAATGATAGTCTTGGTACTGGTGATAGTACTAGTCCGCCGGAACACTCGATCGGATTGAAAAAGACGTTCGAGAACTCACTGTGAATGTTCACTGGCAAGCACGGTCAGAATTTTGGATATAATAGAGACTTCGGAATAGCAGAGATTGCGATTGCAGAGAGAGCGATGCGGTCGGAGTTGCGGTTTATGTAGGATTTTTGAAGATGCGGGGAGGTTCTAGGGCGTGTCCTTACATCTAATCGGATTTTTGGATTTTAGGCTTTAATGATTTTTCAGCGTATTAAATCTAACTTATCAACTAAGGTGGTATATATCTCGAAAAATATTTCTCGGCTTTTCCAGGTTGATTAAGTTGAGTTCCCGCCCAATTTTTTGGAAGGGAGAAATAAAAATATTAAAAAAAAGATTTACGGTTTCCGTTACGTGATGGAATTTTAATCGTTTATTACTCTGTTTTATGAACCCGTTAAGAAAATTTCTATTAGGCTTTCCTGTCCTGTTGGCGCCGAGACTATTTGTTTAAGGAAGAGAAAAAACGTTTAGTGAGCAATATAACTTTCGCCGAGAAACGAATTTTTCGAGATATTTCGAAGCCCTTCGAAATTGTTTGAAAGGGAAGAATTGGAGTACGCAGGATATCAAATAACATATATACCAAATAAGAAGGGAGAGTGTGCGTCACGGCGGGGCCCGACCATGAACCAGTTGTGAAAACTCGTAATTATTTTGCGAACCACCTCAGCCAGGAATCGAACCTGGATCTCCTGCTTACTGGGCAGACATCTTATCCCTTCGACTACCGAGGCATGTGATGATATTTATCGCAAATAACGTGTTTAGAATAACACGTCAATAATACAATGATACACATATATACGTATATTACAATATACATATATACATGTATTCTCTCAAATCCCCACGACCGGTACTCCAGAAAGATGATGGTCCTATTCTCTTGATGGATGCAGGTGCGATATCCTCTAACGCCATTGGCAAATATACAAATAATCCTCCTGGAGCACGACAGGAGAGATTGCATCAAGCATGGCTCGAGCCCCCGAATAAGAAGGGAGGGTGTGTTTTTATATATATATATATATTTATATATGTTTATATATATATATATATAAACATAAATACATATATAAATACATATATAAACACACACACACACACACACACACACACACACACACACACACATATATATAAGCATATATAAATAAACATGCATGAACTGCTTTAAAAGAATTTAAAATAATTTCTCTCTTAAAAATATCCTTTGATATCAAATCAAAGACGCCGTTTTTTTTTATATGCCGAACGAGCTTGTTAGCTTATAATTGATTCCTGAAAAAATAATTCGGAGTCATGTTGATACGATAAATCCAAAACAATTCCCAGAATTTGAGGGTGACACTTTGTTCTGGAATATTCGGAGGCTGATGAAATCCGAAAGTATAAAAGGACTACCCAAGGAGCGCCCGCAGAGCAGTCGACATTTATTGAGCAAAGAGCGCGCATCTCCGCGTCAGTTAATTTCGTGAAAAAAGAACTTAGACTCCGGTACGATTTTATACATTTGAACTTAGTCTCTGTAAATAATTTCGAGTAAGAACTTAGAATATTTTCAGTATCCATAATCAGAACTTAGAATTATTTGATATTCGGCTTGTAATAATTTAGAATATTTTCTGACAGATCGGTCAGATCGGTATTTAAAAATATTTTACGCGAATAGTTACGGAAACATAGAATATTTTATGAAATTATTTTATAATATCACAGCAGTCAAATTTAACGAATGAATAGTGCGCATCAATAGTGCGTATCAAATAAATCTTCGATAAAAAAACTTAGACTCTGCGTGAATTTTATTGAAAGTGTGCGTCTTTGTAAAGTCTCCAGAATATCTTTTGTGAATACCGATTGGTTCCCGCTGGGTGCTCCTATCATAACAGGTCTCCATCGAACAGCTTTGCTGCAATAATTCTGTAATTTTCGTAAGTTATTCCCTATATTCCTTTTTATTCTTAATTACATAAGCTTCTCTCTCTTTCTCTTCTCTTTCCTTTTCTCATATTTTCTTTCTTCTATTACTAGTGCTCTGCGCCAGAGAAGGGAATGTTTCTTTGGTAGTGACCCCCGTACGTAGGGGAGATTCACCCTGTCCGTCTTAAGCGTCGATGGGATCGCAAGCCGCTTTCTTTTATTACTTCTTCGTGCGATGGGTTGGCACGTTGCGCATTTTGCAACGCGATTGGAGCCCCCGTACTCTGCTTAACTATTCTATATTATTTTTCTATTATACGACTAGTGCTCTGCGCAGAGAGAGAATCAGCGTTCTCCCTGTCGTGAATCCTCATTGCACGCTACAAGAGATTCACCTCGCCCGCCTTAAGCGTTGACGAGATCGCAAGCCGTTTCCTTTCCACAAAAAAAATGGAAGATCAAAAGGAGCATTTCGACATATCTTACTTTTTTATTTTCAAAAAGGAAAAAACGCAATTCTCGTAATAAAATATGTGCTGTGAAGATGCTATAACAGAACGCGCATGTCAGAAATGGTTCTCGAAATTTCGTTCCGGAAATTTAAGCCTCAAAGATGCATCATGTTCTAGTAGGCCAACTGAAGTAGACAATGACAAAATTAAGGCTTTAATCGAAACAAATCCATGTTACACTACTCGAGACATCGCCGAAGCATTGCAAACAAGTCATGTGAGCCTCAATCACTTAAAAAAAAATGGGAAATTCAATAAGCTCGATATTTGGGTTCCTTATAAACTGAAGAAAATTCATCTCATCAAGCGTATCAATATTAAATAAATTTCCGTACCGTATAAGTGAGCATTGAGGATGTATCTTAATGTGATGAACTATCGTACCCTGCTTAACTATCCTTAGAAATAAAAACTTTACATCTTGGCACGCTCTGTTCTTATAAAATTTTGTTAATAAATCATGTATTAAACAAATAAAAGGCAATGACAATAGGAAACGATCAAGATAAGATACTAACCACATGATAATTTCTTGTTCAATTGTGAATACTATGAACAACTTGTCAATTTTTTATGGAACATTTGTCAATTTCTTCGTGATATATGTAAAAGTGAGTATCGACCCATCTCTGTTAGAATTTCAAAACGACTCTTCCAGGTGACTAACGTCAGGCGCTACTGAAATTGTGGATAAGCTTCCTCAAATTGGATATCTGAAGGAAGTTACTTTTGCTTATAACAATTAAAGGTAAATTCTTGATGATAATCTTGATGATAATTTTGCTATTAAGAACTTAATAGCAGATAAATTTTTACGTCTTTGCAAATTACTAAGAAAGTCATTAGGTAGAGTAAAATCTGATTTTTGACATTTTGACTCCTAAAAGAATTTTATTAAAATATTTATTCTATATTTATTCTTCATAAAGAGATTTAGTAAAATCAAGTTTGGTTTAAAGAAGAACGATATATACAAAAGAAAAAAATTCCTTTCTTTCAATGGAATTTAATTGATTATTTCTTAACGCAATTAAAACTTTACAGGCTTGGCAGGCATAGTTAAGATAAAGATAACTGATAGATTTTAGGGTTTATATCAACAGGCAAGGTAATGATTTACTCCTTTTTACGAAATATGAATTATTTGGTTTCTAATTTATTGGCGTGTTAGATACCACGAACTCACGGACGCGGTAGAACTTCCAAAAACTTAAAGGGCCTGGCAGTGGCCGTGCCAGGAGGAGTTTAAACGAATTTTCCCAACGCGCATACGGATAAGGACGCCTGAAGAAATAAATCATTTGATCGAAACAGCCCTGAAAGAGATTCCTACAGACTGTTTGCAAGATTACATTATTTTTACATTATTTTTCATATATCTGCATTGAGTCGCCTTTCCTTACTATAGAGGAGGCAGAAGAATTTGCTGCTCTCGATATCAATTTCGATACCAACGAAGAAAATTTCAACAAAACGATTTTTGAACAAATAGAATTTATTTCACCCGCCAGTGACTGTGAAACATTAATAACCGAAAACAACCAACAAGATGAAGCTTTGATAAACAAGAACCAACAACGAGACACGTCTATTAAAGAAATCAACTTATTAGAAATCGAAAACCCATCAATCAGAAACCGCAAGAGTCAATAAGCGTTTCTATTTCAGATACTGTCCCTCCTCAAGAAATAAATTGATTCTTAGCTGTGAGGGCGCCATCACATACAGCGTAACTTGCGTAAACGTAATAATCTGCGTATTCTAGTATTTTATTAAAACACGTTACGCCATTCTGAAAGCCTTCTTTCACATAGAGCGTATTTCGCGGAATTTCGAAAAATGCTGTAATTAATACAACCAATTGCTAATTAGGGCTTCTGTTGTACTTTCTAACAGAAATACTAAACTAATTTGTGATTGGTTTTTTGGTGATTGATAATCTGCGTATCTAGAAAAGTACACTTCATGGGGAACCGAGATTTGACATGAAAAAATATTTTCATATGCAAAATCGAAACACAAATTCAAATTTCCCATATAATAATTAACATTATAATAGACGTGAATTTAATTCTGTGCAAAACTTTAACAATAATTAAGGCCCAGATCGAGTGGTACCCGATTGATCACGTTAATATTGATCACAGTCCCAATTGACCACGTTGCGATTGGCCATGTTGCAATTGACCATCGTCCCGATTGACAGTCCCGATTGATCATCATCCCATTTGACCATCGTCTCGTTTGACCACCGTCCCGATTGATCACCGTCCCGATTGGCCATATTAAAATTTATCATATTAAATGTACTGTTTTTATCGCTGCTGTTAATAGTATTTTTTACTTTAATAAAAATATAGAATAAGGGATCATCTTCCAACGATTCCCTATTCTATATCCTGACCTTGATGATCCTTGACCTTGACATATGTTGTCAAGGTCATGACTCTGAGTAATCTTCAAAAAATTTTATCCGTTTGACGTCCTTCGTTAAAAAGTTATAATCATAAAAAGTTAAATTTAATTAATATTAGAAGAATAATAAAGTATAGTCAAGCGTATAAAATAAAGATAAAGCATAAGTTGGGCGACCTCACGGATTTCAATATATGTCAATATACAGGGTGATTCAGAACAATCCCGTGTCCTTGCAAGGACGTACTCCTGAATTAATTCTGAGACGATTTTTCCTCTACGAAAATTTTGTCCGACGCTTACATTTTAAATTATAAAAGAAAAAAGTTAGCGAATAACGAGACGTGTACAGAAGATAGGCAGGGACGGCACAATTATATATATATATATATATATACAGGGTCCCAAAACTCCCGCATTCGGAGTATGCTACGTGATTTTTTATGCTAAAAGAAACAACTTTTTCCTTTAGCAAAATTGCGTGCGACGAATAGTTTTTACAGTGAATCAGATTTACGATGCCATTGCTCAGTTTTCAATCTTCTTTATTGTTTAATTATTGGTTACTAATTATTGGGTTGAAATGGGTTAATGTCTATTTCATAATGAATTTTGACGATAGGATATTTGAGAATTTAAAAATATTTTAATTAGTGTAAAGTTAATAATAATAATTTTAATTTATTATGTAGAATTTTGATAATAAAGTGTTTAATAAAAAAAGAGGGGAAAGTGCTAAATAGAAAAAAATGTTGTAGATGTTGATTAATGATTAATTTTTAAATAGATTTTAGTGAAATTATTTATGTAAATTAATAAAAAATTAAAGTTTCTTTATTATGTTTTCAAAACGTATTCTTTTATCAAGATCATTAATTATTATTAATAATTTAATATATTTTATGGGGGTTAAGTTATTATTATTATTATTATTATTATTATTATTATTTAAGATAATATTTTATAATGGAAGCAAAAGAGTTAATGATAAAGTAAATGAAATATATTGTAGATAAAATTTGTCTAATGTTAATATAAGAGAATTCAATAAGTTGTGCGTCTGCTTAGGTTAATAAAATAAAGTTAATAAAAATTCAAAATAAAATTTGATTTGTACCCCGAATGGGCTACGACGTTAATATTCGGGATAGTCGGGTTCGTCAAGCTTAAGGAATTGGAACTCCGAACAGGATCAAAGGAATGTAGGGATCCTCATGAAATCACTGACACACATTTTCTTTAATTTAATTGATTTATTTTAACAAGTGCAAATACTTGATATTATAACGAATATTTTACACATGTTTACGCGTCGTCGGGCAGCTCGGCGCGTCTCGCGTTACTCGGGCGGTCGACGACCAAGTATAACACCTGAGCTGCTGATAATACGACTCACGTGAACTTCGCGACGAGATTCTGTAATATCTTGCGCGACTTTTATAACAATGATCCCGCACAACTTATAATTTTGACTCTCTCATTCCGCTTTGTGTAACCGATTATATAGACTGATCGATGCCCGATCAGCATTCCGATCGGTTGCATCAATTGATTGCGTGATATTGATTGATCATCAAATTTAAGAATTCGCTGATAGCCTTTTCGCAATATTCTCGCATGATGCATTTTTGCAGTCTTTCGAAAGACTGATCGCAATTTCAGTGATCACACATTTGTGTCTTTCGAAAGACTTTTTTCGAGATTCCTGCGGACTACTTTTGTTCCTATGCGAACTATTTTATTATTAGTTGTAGGTCTGACTACAACATCCCCCCTCCCCGTTAGTAAAAGAAAACGGAGGTACGAAGTTTTCGCTTTTACAAAATTTTATCCCGAAACATTTTTTGTTACAATCGTTTGTTTAGAATCGCGTATTTTCGCTTCTTCTAACGGCACAATCTATAGTACGTAGTTCACTATTCTTACTTAATTCTATTAATATTTGTTTAGTAGTGTTCTGTTGTTTTTTATTTTTTATTAGAATTATTATTGTTATGATAGCGATAGTTATTATTAATGTGCTGCTTATTGATAGGATATACAAAGTGTTTTTGTAAAAAGGGTGATCTCATTAGTGTTTATTTCATTATTCATTTAATTTAATTTCTTTGTTAATTCTATCAGGTCTTTTGTATTATTTTTAATTTAATTTTTTCTGTTTTGTTTGAGAATTTCGTTCAGTACGGTAATATTATAATCTGGTAGATAAATTTTTATTTCTTTTGCATAGTTGGTAATTTTTGATTTTATTCTCGCGTCTGTTGTAATTATCTTACAATTATTTGAGAATGTTATTTTTCCCATATTTGTAATAGTTTTTCGCATTTCTTTATTATTTTTACATGAGATTGTAATAGTTTGTTTTGCTGGTGTAGAATATAACCAAGAGTATGAATTACTTAAGGCTATCCATATGCTATTTCTTTTTGATACATATTTGATTTTACAATTTTTATAACGGTTATCGGTTTCTACATATGTATCTATTTTGCATAGTCGGTCTTAACATTGCTAATTGGGAAAATTTGTTCGCATAAATAATTTGCATTTATTTCCTTACATTGTCTTAACTTTTTGTCAGTCTTGCGTACGTGTGTCTGTCAGTATCTAAGGCTATCAGTGGATTGTTTATTTCTATTAATGCGGACATGTTTTGCTTGTGTGGTAGCGGTATTATGTTTAGTATGTCGGAAGTGGAATTAGCGGGAAATGTAGGATTGTATAAACGTCTGTTTTGTCGCAGTGGGCTCATCGTTGTTACTTTTTCTATCGTAGTCCAATCCTCTTCCCTTATTTTAAATGAGAAATATAATCCTTGAGGTATTTGTATGGTTGCTTCCTTAAGATTTTCCATTATCTCTTCTGTGATATTAGTCGCGGGTGTAGTATTCCACTTTTTATCGCAGTTAGATATTCTAGTGTATCTTCTGCGTGTTGTCTCAATTCGTCAAGTATTGGTAATTATAAAATATTTCTTTATGTTTTCGCTACTTATTTCTGCTGTTATTGTCGTTTCTAATTTTTTTATTACATCAGCTAAAACGTTTTCGTTATCTTGAATTATCTTTTCATGATTGTTTATATGCGCTATCGTCGCGTTTATAATTTTGATTTGATTTTTTATTATGTGCTCTGTCATTTGCCGTTTGTTATATAGAATATTTAATTGTTCGTTGATTAATTTTCTGGCATCATTGTCCATTGTTTCAAATAATGTCTTGGCAACAGTTCCTATTCCATCTATTAGTCCCCGTTTCGTTTTCGTATTTTGTGTCTTATACAGAGAGTTTATTCTTTTCGTTAAATGTTTTAATCGCTGGTAGTTATTTTCAATTATATTATTGTTATTATATTATTATATATATATAATTGTGACATGACTCTTTATTTGTCAGTTGTAACATAGTACATACGTTTTATGTTTTAAAAATGTGTAACGGAGCGCATCCCTCCGCTCCATTCCTCCTCCGATTTTCCCCCGACCAACCATCCGTCGGGGACCGCCGAACAACAGGCGGAGTGCGGCAGTGGCCGCAAGAGACATTTATGCCTCCTTTTTTAATTATTACAATATGCGAACTTCGAAGCGTTGGAGAATATCACGAAAATATGTCTGTTTTATTTCTTCGCACCGCGCGACGCGTCGCGCCACCAAGCGCTAGCGCACTCTGCACCGTACCACCGAGCGTAAATGCGTCCCGCGCCGCATCGACGCCGCGCCACGCAAGCGAGCGAGCATTCCGCACCGCGCCATGACCGCGTCTGACAAGCGCGTGACCATCCCTGCATCGCGCCGTTACCTTCCCACCGAATTCCTTCCCTACTCTTAAACATCCTCCACTCCTAGTCCTTATAATCCCCAAAAAACCAATTATACCCGATCCTTTTTTTCCGCTCCTGGGGAGAGGGATGCTAACCCTGAGATCGACCAATCCGACCGATCCGACCGAAAATACCGAGGTCGATCTCGAGTATAAAAAGGCATCGCTCTCCACAGGAAATCACTCCTGTTCCTCGCTCGTTTTCCGAGAGTACGTCTTAAGGAAGCGAGCTCTGAAGCCTGGTAAAAAGCCTGAGTTTTGTTGAGGCCCTCCCCAACGCGCCAAGTTCGCTTGGCCTGGCCGAAAGCCGTAGCTCCAAATCTCTCACGGCAAGCCGAGAGCTGCTGGGGTCTCCCCAGCGCGTCGAGTTCGCTTGATCCGACTCCGCCGTTCCCGAGATTTCTCCGCCGGGCATCGGGGTTCTCCCCGATACCACCGTTCCTCTCCGAGCACCGGAGTACGCCCTGGTAGGCCGAGTACACTCGGCACCGACGCCTCTTTCTCCGCACACAGCTGGGGCCCTCCCCGGCTGGCCGAGTTCACTCCGCATTCACTAAGACAGACGAGAGGTACACCCTCCGTCAGTCCTCTCGGCAGGGGACGGGCCCACCCGTTCTCCGATCTAAACGATCCAACGACCTCGCGAATATCTCACCCTCGCGATAATGCCCGCAACACGCATGCACGTTTTAAATCACCGCTGAGTTAAAGATCCGCGATGAACGTGCGATACCGCCGCCGCCGCGCGCGCCTCGCGCCACCGAATTTCGCACAGCGACCAGTATCGCGCCGACCGCCAGAGCGATACCTCATCTGTATCAAAACAATACACACGCGCTGATCGCCGTCTCGCGCGTTCACGGTCCATGCTATTCGCGAAAATCGGTGCATTCCGTCGCACTCCCCACTGTTATTCCTTTATTTGAATAAATCATTGTCATTTCTTATAACTATCGCCTAACAACTTGATAACCAAATTTCTGTCCTCGCTTCCTCCTCCTGGTAACCGACTGACCGCTCTCCGCGCGGGAAAGCGAGACCGTTTTAAATATATTCTTCTATTTGCTCTGCTCGTTTTTCGATTGGTGAGATATCTATTTTTATAACTATTTTCCAGAATGAATCGATTACGTTCAGGTCCTATTTCCTCGAAGTATATTCCGGGGTAGTGTTTGAAGTTCTCTACTTCAAATGGTAATTTTTCTTCTCCTTCCACAACTCCATTGGTTATCCATATCTTTATTCTGCAATGTTAAAATAAAATTTCTTATTTTTCAGAATGAAGAATTTGCGGTATTCGAAATCGGCGTTTCTTTTTTATCGTATTCCCTGGCATAATATTACTTTATTTTTATTTCGCTATCTTAGTTAAAAGGATTCTCCTTTGAATTTGTTGAGCTTGCTTTTTATAATATTTATCATTTCTTCTGGTGTCTTTTTTATTATATCGGTGTTAGATATTCCGTGTGACTCTTCTAATATTTCATCTTTTTTGCAATGAGTCTACTGCCTGCATCTCAATTGTCGAGACGTCTTCATTGAAATGAGTTCTCAAGAAAATTTTAAGCGCGACGCGTCGCCGCCGGTGTTCGACGATAGTGCCGCGGCGGAAGTGTCGTCCAATGACGAAGGCTTTGACATCGAAATAAACGATGATGACGTCAACAAATTTATGGATAATCCTGCCGCTCAGGTGCATTTTCGTCGCATGCACGAGTGACTATCCATTGTGAATCGTTTCTATAACGATGGTGTATTCCACGTCGGCGAGAACTATATTTGATTTATTACCAACGATGTTCCCAGCAGAGTTATAGCCTTGGTCCGTGGAATTCTACGAGCTACTTGTTTGTCTGCCTGAGACCGCTTTGGCTGACGGGGAGGTGGATGCAGGGGATGATCCGTTGGAGGGTTTTCTAGCCGACGGTCTGGACGAGGACGATATGGGAGATAGTCCGTCGGCTCCGTGTCGCCGGCGACACCGGGGCCGCGTGAGTCGCGAGTCACACCGCCACCAGCATCGGCGAGATCCCGCGGATCTGCCGGGGCCGTAGACGGCAACAACAATGTGAGGACGGCCCACAAGACTCCACCACTGACAAATGAGGCGGCAATTTGTTGCGAGACATCGCCGGCGGAGCGGGAGGGAGATATCCGGGTACTGGAGTTGAGGTGAATGCCGTACATCCATGTGCTCCCGTAAGTGTCCGCGGTATTATGGCTCGGCGACGCGCACGGGCGTCCGTCATGGCACCCCGCGAGGAAGGCGTTTCCGGCCTCTGTCGGTGGAAGGGGGGGGATGGGCGACGGGGTCGCGAGCCGCGGCGCGCCGGCGTCGCGGGCGGTCAGCCGTCGCGCCGTCAACCGACGCCTGCTCCTGCAGCGATGCGGGTCAGGCGTGAGCGGTTGGCTGTGCGCAACGAGCTGGCCGCCCGGGCGCCGAACTACGCACGCCGAACTGGAGGCGTTCGCGACGGAAGTCGCGGCGTTCTTCGGGAAGGTCGTTGCGGACAGGGCGCCGCCGCCCAAGATCGTCCAGTTTGGTCCCGTGAGGCGGGGTCGCGTCGGGGAGGCGAGGGGGGATGTGGGTCCGGAGGGAGAGGACGCCAGTGGCGAGGGGTCGGCACCGACCGGCTCCTCTGCGTCGGGAGAAGCACGCGCGGACTGGGTGCGCGAGGCCAAGCGCTTGCAGGCGCTTTACAGGGCGAATCGCCGCAAGGCGGTGCGAGAGGTGCTCCAGGGGCCGAGACGTCAGGTTCAGAAGTACTTCGAGCGCCTGTACCGCGGCGAGGAGATCCTGACGGGTTCCGGCGTGGAAGCCGAGGGCACTGACCCCGGTTTGCGGGAGGAGTTCGCGTATCTCCTGAATCCCTTCACGGAGCGAGAGGTGGATCGGCTCCGGTGTATGAATAACTCTGCGCCGGATCCCGACGGCGTCACCTACCGTGACCTCCGTAGAGCGGATCCGGGAACGCGGCTCCTCACAGCAATGTGTAATTGCTGCTCGAGGCAGTCCCCGCATCCTGGAAGACCTCCAGTACTATTCTTGTGTACAAGAAGGGAGACCGGGGCATGCTGGAGAACTGGCGCTCTCTCGCTTTGGGGGACACCGTCCCCAAATTCTTCGCCGCGATTCTTGCCGATCGTCTGACCGACTGGGCGATCGCCAACTGCCGGCTTAGTCCCGCCCAAAAGGGCTTTCTGAGGGACATTGGACGTTCGCGCGGTGGATCGCGCCCTCCTCGCCCCGTGGCAGAAGTGTGATATAGTCGAGACTTTCATCCTACCGCGTTTAGATTTTCTGCTGCGGGGAGCCAGTGTGGAGAAACGTCTCCTCACGGCTGCAGATCTCGCGACCCGGAGACTCGCGAAATCCTGGCTGAACCTCCCCCAGCGTGCCAGCGCGAAGGGGATCTACATGCCCCCGCGATGGAGGGGCATCCATCCCTTTCCGTTGGCTGATTTGGCGAACGTCCTGTCGGTGGCACACGTCTTCCGTATGCTTACGGCTGACAATATCACCGTCAGGCGTCTGGCCTAAGAGTCGTTGAAGGGGATGGTTCAGCGCAGGATCGGCCACGCCCCTAGTTGCGAGAATATCGCCGTCTTCCTTTCTGGCTCGCAGGAAGGAAGGAAGGCTGAGGGGCGGAGGGGAAAAATCTCTCTGGTCGAGGACGCGGAATGCTGTGCGAAGGCTGTCCGAGCAGTTGTCTCTGCGATAGCAGTGGGTGCCGGAGACCGAGAAGATGATTGTCGAGTCCCGAGGGCCCAGAGGTGCCGCGATTAAGATCCCACCTGGAGCGCGTAATCAGGTGAATCGGTTGCGCTCAGCTGTAACCGAGCACTACGCGAAGCGATTGCTTGATAAACCGGATCAAAGTAAGGTCTTCGAGGTGTCGTCGCGAGTGCCAGTGAACGATCACTTCGTTCGCGGCGGCAGCTGCACCCGCTTCGCCGATTGGCGCTTTATATATCGAGCTCGTCTCGATGTCCTCCTCAACGGCGCGCGGCGTTGGGGGGACGGCGATAAGCGCTGTCGGCGTTACAGGGAAATATCGGAGACCTTACCACATGTGCTCGGTCACTGCGGCGTCCATGCTGCCGCAATACAGCTGAGGCAGAATGCCATATTGCACCGCCTCTGGAAGGTTTGCCGTCTGCCCGGTGACAAACGGGTCAACCAGCGGATTGAGGGCATCGACGGGGAACTTGGGGAGCTACGACCTGATCTTGTGATCAGGCACGAGTTCTCCAAGAGTGTCGTCATATGCGATGTCACGGTGCCCTTTGAAAACCGCTGGATGTCTTTCGAGGAAGCCAGGGGGAGGAAAATCGCCAAGTACTCTCCCCTGGCTGAGGAGTTCCAGCGGCAGGGATACTATGTCCTTGTGACGGCCTTCGTCGTCGGTGCTCTTGGGTCATGGGATCCGAGAAACGAGGCTGTCCTGAGGGTGCTGCGGATAGGCGGTCCGTATGATGCGGCGGTTGATCGGCTGGTCTAGGGACATCTACGTGGAGCACGTGTCCGGCGTCCGCCAATACCAAGTTCCCTCTCGCCCCGCTGGCGATGGAATGCTCGCGACGCCGCTTCGGGCCGTCCGCCGGCGCTGGGCCGTCGCTGATAAAGAAGTTGCGACGCGATGCGTATATCCATGAGTGTGAATGCCGCGTAACTTATTTCTGTCCTTGTCTTGGCCCCCCTTTTTATCTAAGCGGACAGAAGTGGCCAATGTCCGCATTTTAGCATAGTTATAGTTCTTTTTAGTTTATTTTTTTCTATTTTTATTGTTCTAATTATTTGTACATATTTATTTTCTATTTATTTTTTTACTTGTTTTTTTTTATGAGGTATGCGGACAGGCTTCCTGCTCGCTTCTTATTAGTCTCAGGACACCTTTTATTTATATACTTGTTTATTTCACCTGTTTTATTGCCCGGACCGTAGTTATTTATGTTTTTATTTCCTTTTTATTTGTATTTTTATTTATTTATTTTTATTTATTTGTATTTATCTCTATTTATTTTATCTTATTTTCTTTTCTGTGGGGCCATGAATGTTCGAGTATGAATGCCGCGTAAATCTTATTGTATTTTAAGCGAGTGTGAGTGTGCCGCATTGACTATTACCTATTTTAAATATATTAATTATTGCCACCCTCAGGATCTCTTTTATCTTTTGACCTTAGCTGTGATATGCCCCAAGGGCTGCCAAGTAGTAGTTTGCGTTATCCTCCCAGCATGCGAGCTGGGGGATCGTTTAATCATAAGATGCGCATGCTGGCGAGGAGCGACTCCGCCAGCTATACTATATGCCAGCTATGCTATACTATAGTTTTAGTGCCCACAAGGCGGGGGGAGCTATTGTTCCCCGCCTATATATTATTTAAGTTGCGCGTGGCCTAGCCGCTTTTCTATGTATCCCGGAGGGTGAGATGCTCTCCGGGGAATATTAATTTAAAATAAAAGTGAGCTAGTTTGTAGTGTAGTTTGTAGTATGCTTAGTTACTCGTGTAGTTTTTTGTGTGCTAGCTATCAGTTTTGGTTTTTTAATGGATTGGATTTATTATTAAGTGGAGATGGATTATTGACGCTATTCTCTGGATCTGTTGGGGCTTTCTTCTTTAGTAAGTCCCATTGTTTTTTATTTTTATAATTTTATATTTTTTATTATGCACTTTTATTTTCTCTTTTTAATTTTCGACGAACGCCTTCGCGTGCACGTTTGTTTGACTGCCCATTTTTATTTTATAATTTATGTCGCCCGTTTTTTCTAAAATTACATAGGATCCGATCCATAACACGTCTAATTTTTTCGATCGCCCTCGTCGAACTGTTTCGTCATGTAATAGTACTTTGTCTCCTACTTCGAATGTACGTATTTTTGTTTTTCTGTCGTAGTTTTCCTTTGCTTTTTGTTTTTCCTCTTTGCTTTCTTTCACTATTTGGTTCGCGGCTCGTATCTTTTCGCGGAGTTTTTGTACATAATCATCGTATGTGTACGATGATTAGGTGAGCTGGTTAGGGCCGTAGGTAGCGGTACTTGGTGTCTGTAAACCAGTTCGAACGGCGTGTAACCCGTAGCGGTGTGCGGTGTCGTGTTATACGCAAACACCGCATACGGTATCCATTCATCCCAATCTGTCTGGTCGTTATTAATATAATGTCGTAAATATTCGGTTAATGTTCCGTGTGATCTTTCAAGTGCTCCGTTTGTTTCCGAATGGTAGCCCATTGTTTGCAATGTTTGTATTTTTAGTAATTTACATGTGTTTTTAAATAATTTGCTGGTGAAGTTTGTTCCTTGGTCAGTCAGGATTTTATCTGGGATTCTGGGATATTCTAATGTGATTTTTGTCATGAATTCTTTTGCTATTGTTGTCGTCTCTTGGTTTTGTACCGGTATTCCTTCGTTAAATTTTGTTAAGCTGTCCTGAAATGTCAATATCTATTTGTTTCTCATCGTCGTTATCGGCAATGGTCCTATGATATCTAATGCGCATTTTTCAAATGGTTTTGTTGGCGTATCTGTTAACATTAATGGTGCTTTACCGCATCGTCGCAATTTATTTTTCTGGCAATGTTCACATTTGGAGATGTATTGTTCAACATCTCGTTTTAATCCTGGCCTTGTGGTGTAATCGTATTCTATTTATTGTTCGTTCAACACCCTGGTGTCCTCCTACAAGTGCGTTATGGTATTCGTATAATATTTGTTTCTTATCTTCTTCTTCGTATTATTTTTCTGACGCGGCGTCGTCAGTTTGTTGTTCTTCAGTTATTGCCATTACAGCTTAATGCGTCAGCGTTAGCGTTGGCTTTCCCAGCTTTGTGTATTATTTCGTAATCATATTCTTCCAACTTTAATCTCCATCTGATTAAACCGGGATCTGTTACGTTGAATAACCATATTAACAGTTTATGATCAGTAATTATTTTGAATTTTGTCCCGTATAAGTAAGGTCTGAAATGTTTTACTGCCCATACTATTGCGACTAATTCTTTTTCAGTCATATTATAATTCTGTTCTGCTCGCTGCCTGCTAATAAACGGCTGGCATATGCGACGGGTCGGTCTTGACCTACCTCGCCTTGCGATAAGATGGCTCCTATTGCATAGTCCAATGCATCCGTGATTAGGAGGAATTCTCTCGTGAAGTCGGGATATTTCAATATCGATGTCGTCGTTAATTCTTTAGCGTGTCAAACGCATTTTGCTGTGTTTCAGTCCATTCGAATTTCTCTTCCTTTTTTGTGAGTTTTGTTAATGGTTTTGCAATTCGTGAGAAATCTTCGATAAATTTTCTATAGTATCCGGCTAATCCAATGAATGATTGCACGTCTTTTACCTTTTTGGGCGTAAGAAAGTTTTTTACGGCGTGCAATTTTGATTGATCTGGCGAAATTCCATTTTCAGTTATTATGTGTCCTAAATAGACTACTTCTTTTCGTAAAAATTCGCACTTATCCGATTGGAGCTTTAGATTGTTCTCTCTTAGTCTTTGAAGAACTAATTTTAATCTTTTATTATGTTCTGTAAGGCTCGGACCGTATATTACAATATCATCGAGATATACTAGACATTTAATTCCTTGCAAACCCGTTAAAATTGAATTCATTAATCGTTGGAAGGTTGCAAGTGCGTTTTTTAAACCAAATGGCATTCTGTTAAATTCGTAATGATCGTATGGCGTAGAGAATGCAGTTTTATTTTTATCTTGCTCTGCCATTGGTATCTAGTGATAACCTGATGCGAGATCCAATGTCGTGAAGTATTTCGCATTGCCCAGTTGGTCAAGTATATCCGTTATGTTGGGCAACTGGAATGAATCTCCGTTTGTGAGATTATTTAATTTTCTGAAATCTACTACAATTCTGTAATTTTGTTTTTCTTGAAGCATCTGTCTTTTTCGGCACGATTAATAGTGGTGCGTTCCATTGGCTGACGCTTGGTCTTATAATTTCCTGCATTAGCATTTCTTGAATTTGTTTGTTTACCTCATCTTTATGTTTTTCAGGTAAACGGTAAGGTCGTACGTTTACTGGTAACGAATCTATTCGTACTGTTATTTCGTGCTTAATTTTTGTTGTGCACGTTAATGTGTCTCCTTCTAGGTGAAACATGTCATTATACTCGCGACATAATTCTACCGATTTTCGTTCTTCTATATTTAAATGTTCTATGCGTAAGGAATTGTTTATTTGTTCTTCTCGAGAGATTAATTTTGTATTTTTACTTCTTGTTTGTATTGCGTTCACAGATTCTTGTGTTATCTTTTCTTGTATCTCTATCTCTTCTAATGTTACTTGCGATACCTGAACGATTTTTTCTTCTTCGGTAATATTTATTATACTGATTGGACATGTGTAATTTCGCGATTCGACTAGGCAACATCCAATAAAAATTCCAATATCATTTCCTCTGATTTCGTCAATCCGATTATATTTTGATTAGTCGTGACTTGCACGATTGTTTGACTGCGCGGCCCTAAGGCCTTACGCGCCTGTATGGGTAGAGTTTGAAATTCGTATTTCTAAATTGCACAGAATTTGTTTTTGGATTAAATGCAGTTATATATTGCCAAATAAAATCTGCTCCTAGAATCGCGTCGTATTCTATTATGCGTGTTATCTCGCACTATGTATACGGGGTGTTGTATCTTTTTTCGCGACAGTTGAACCATAATATGTGTTTTGCCCAATGTTATTATCTCCTGTTATGCCTGTTAGCTTAGTTTTTTCCTCGTAGATTACGATGTGATCTAGTAAATGTTTTAATTTTATTAGTGTTGCTGATGCACCCGTATCAAACAAGAAACTTATTTTTCTATCTTTGGCTTCTGCGGTCGGTAATGTGATCGCGTTTAGTCCGGTGTTGACGAGCAATGTCCCCTTGACATATGCCACGCGATATTCTGACGCGGGACGGTCGGTTTACTTTCGCCGGTTTCGCTCTTTTTATTTTTAAAGTTCTTCGCGGGATTTTCTCTTTGCAAATTCGAAAAAATTTTTTCGGAATTTTTATTGTTTTCTAATTTTCCGTTCAGTGTCCAACATTCTTGACGCAAATGTCCTATCTTTTTAGCTACACTGTTTTTCGATTGTATTTATTCGTGGTTGTCCTTCCGACTTAGGCAAGGAGTATCTATTTGTGAAACGGTTAGTCCTGCAATGACCGATCGCGCCCGTAATGACCGATTTTTTCGCATTTCTCGCAACGCGGACTTGGTGGATGCGCTTTAAATATTGACCGGTTTCGATAGGTTTGCGTTCGAGTGCTAGGTTCTCGCGCTTTTTCTTCCGCGATTGTTCCTGTGATTGCTTTCTATATTGTTTGGTATCGCTGCGATCGTACAATCAATTTAATCTCTTCGTGTAATCCGTTCTGATAATTATAAAGTGCCTATTATATTTTCTAAGATCGCGCATTGTTGCTCGACTGTATGGCTTTTGCCTTCTTCCATAGATTCGTATAATTCTATGACTATATTGTCTATTCGCCTACCGAATTCTTGCGCGCTCTCGTTTGGCTTTTGTTTGAGCGAGTTAAACTCGAGTTGCAAATGTGTGATGCTTCGTTTGCTCAAATATTCCTTTTCAAATTCTCGTCTTAATTGCTCGAAATTTACTATATCTCGCATACGGAAATCCATCATGGTCTTGCCTTTGAATTTGGTGCAAAGGATTCTAATAAAGAATGTTCATCCGCATGGATGTATATTTTTTATCGCGTGCTTGCGTTTAGAAATTCGTACACGCATCCTCGTCGATCTCTGGGATCATGTTACGCGCGTCTTTCAATGTTGAAATGCCAGTGCGTTTCCCAATTGATTTCGTATGTCCTGATACAAACGTCCGTAAGTTAAATCTAGCGGGTGCACAAAAAATCCTGAGATATTTTCGTTCGTTCGCTCATAGGTAATTGTGTCTGCCGGCTTAATCCGTTGACTTATACACGGAGATCGCGTATTTCATTCATTAATTCACGAAGCATGATATTATCGGGCTGTGTGTCAATTGTGGCGGTTTGTTCGATTTTCTTGCGATCCATGTCTATCGACCGAATGCCATAGTTGCAAAATTTCATTGTCAATTTCGTTCTGTTGTTCGACGGGTGAGTGGCCATTTCGTTTATCAATGATTGGTACGTTGTAAGAGTCAAATAGGCTTCCGTCTCGTAAGTTTGTTTGTGTGTGTTTGCGTGCCTGTACGTGTGTGTCAATGTGGAAGTTGGTGTCGTTTAATGCGAGCAAGCTATAATCTTTTTCGTTGTACGGAAATTCGCGCTCGGTAACGTGAATGTCTTCGTCATTTCCGTATCTTAATACACGGCGCACGTTATCGCATATTTCTTTTAACACATTTCTCGCGGTATTTATCGCGGAGATAGTGTGCGGAAATTCTACGGGGTTGTTTGTTGGCCGTAATTTTGGCCAAGTCGCATACGCTAGGCTGTCCTTCGCTGCGGACATTCGCTTTACAAAATGTGGGTTTTCTGACTTACATTAGAAGACAGATCGAATATGCTCGCATGGTCGCTGCTTGTGCTGGCGTGTCAATTGGCTGCATATAGTAATGCGTGATGGTGAAGCGTCCTCGCTGCCTGGTGTCGGTGTACATGGTCGACGCTGGCTGGCTCTCGGTGCTTGTAGACTCTCCGGTCGTTGCTCCACTGCCACTGGACACTCTTTGTCGTAGGTCGGCACTCCGCTGACTTTACATTGACACAATTTCGTAGGCGGCTTATTTTTTTGACGGGGCTTTTTCCATCCGCCTATTTTCTACAGGTCTTGTATTTTTGGCTTATAGGAAATTTGATTCTTCTACCTGTAGCTTGTAATCTATTACTGCAAGTCTTATTTTGTTTTGCCAAAAAATTTTTTCTCCCTTCTTCTGCCCATAATGCAGTGCGTCGGAGCTTACTCTTTTGATTCTACTGGCTTGATTAACGATGATCCTCTCAAGTTGTTGCTCTTGGGGGATGGTTTTGACAATCCCACTGCTGCCACCAAAATGTTGTATCCCGAATAGGCTACAACGTTAATATTCGGGATAATCGGGTTTGCCTAAGGAATTGGAACTCCGAGCAGGATCAAAGGAATGTAGGGGTCCTCGTGAAATCACTGACACACACTTTTTTTAATTTAATTGATTTATTTTAACAATGCACAAATACTTGATATCATAACGATTATATTAGGTATACAAAAAAGTTCTGAGCTTTAGATTTCATACAACCGAAATAACAATTTAAATTTTATATATCTTCCTGCCCTTTTGTGGTTTTAAAGCGTTGGCCTTTGGCCTTCTAAAATGCCATACGGTTTGGCGTTTGATGCACATAACTTCAAAAATCAGTAGTATTCACGATGGCAATAACAAAAGAGCATATTCGATTTTCCATCCACTTCACGTTTCATTTGAAGAAAAATGCTGTTGAAGCCACTGCAATGATTTGTGCTGCATATGGAGAGAACGCTGTAAGTCATACTACAAGTAAAAGATAGTATCAAAAATTTCACCAAGGAGATTTCAATCTTGAAGATGAACCACGTGCTGGACGTCCTCAAAAGATTGAAACGGACGAATTGCAAGCACTGCTGGATATAAACTCTGCGCAAACTGAAAAGGAGCTTGCAGAACAGCTTGGCGTTACGCAGCAAACCATTTCCGTACGTTTACATACGATGGGAAAGGTTCAGAAGGAAGACAGATGGATTCCGCATGAATTGTCCGAAGACAACAAAAATCGTTGGCGTGACACTGCACTCACTTTGCTTTCAAAGTTCCGAAAAAAAGATTTTTTGCACAAAATCATTACAGGCGATAAAAAGATTCTTTATGATAACCCTAAACGTAGAAAATCATGGGCTGATCCTGGTCAATCTTCGACATCGATGCCAAAGCCCAATATCCACGTCAAAAAGGTTTTGCTCTGTATCTGGTGGGATTGGAAAGATGTGTTGTATTACGAGTTGTTACAACCGGGTGAAATCACGGCAGATCGTTACCAAGAACAATTGACCAATTTGAGCGATGCATTAGAAGAAAAGAAGCCATTTACTGGCCAAGGATGTCGTAAAGTGATCTTGCTTCATGTTCGACCACATGTTGCGAAAGCGACTCAGGACCATATCTTTGCATTAGGCTAGGAACTTCTCCCGCACGCGGCGTATAAACCAGACATGGCGCCTTCCTATTACTACCTATTCCGGTCGCTGCAGCATCATTTAGCTGATACACATTTCGTGAGATTTGAAGAGATACGAAAATGCATTGATGACTTTATCGCTTCGAAGCCGGTGAGCTTCTATCGTCAAAGAATTCGTAAGCTACCCGAAAGATCGCAAAAGGTCGTTGATGCAAACGGGGAATATTTCGCTGATTAATATTTTTTTGTTTGTTTTTAAATAAAGATTGAATTTTACAAAAAAGCTCAGAACTTTTTTGTACACCTAATATTTTACACACGATTACACGTCGTCGGGTGGCTCGGCACGTCTCGCGTTACTCTGGCGGCCGACGACCGAATGTGACACCTGAGCTGCTGATAATACGGCTCGCGTGAACTTTGCGATGGGATTCCGTAATATCTTGCGCGACTTTTAATATTGATTCCGCACGACTTATAATTTCGACTCTCTTTCTCTCCGCCTTATATAACCGATTATATAGACTGATCGATGCCCGATCAGCATTCCGATCGATTGCGTCGTGTCGCGAGCGCCAAGTAAGGGACACATGGAATTCGAAACCCTCCGTGGTTCCCTTCTATCAAAGGGGGAGGGATGTCGCGAGCGCCGAGAACGCAATCACGCCCATCGCTGACAAAGCGGATTTGCGGCAAGCGATACTTTACCCGACGAACTATTATTTTATCAAGCGATAGCGATTACCAACGCTACCGTGCTAATCGCGCATTTATTGTGTAATCGCTCCACATGAAGCAACTGCTAACCGGGTTGCGCGGTCCTTACGCGAAAAGCCGCCGCGCGACCCAAAAATATACCGTGAACGCTGACGAACATTTTGATGACACGGCAAGGACCGGCCGCCTGGAACAGGATAAAAACGGGAGACCGATACTAGGAGAGAACTCTTCGAGATCCGCCTTGCCGTCACGTCTGTCGCGGTCCGAATTAAAAAGGACAACCTGTATCAATTTTTTAATAAAGTTTATTGAGTGTCGAACAAAGTGGTGAGTGCCTCTTTCCCGCCAACTCCTTGATCGATTCCCGAAACGACCCGCAGAACATTTCTGGTGGCAGCGGCGGGATCGTTTCGCAGCAACACCCAGTCATCTGGAAGGAATAAACGATCGAAATTCAAGGAAAAAACCGAAAAAGAAGTCGACATCCCGCGGCGAGAAAGAGCCGGTAGAGCCACAACGCCGAGCATATCAGTGACACCGGAGAAGCAGCGACCTACCGCAACAGCCAGCGCTACGCCACAAACATACGAATTGCGAGCGTAATGTAAGTCATAGAAAAGTAAGGCGAGCGCACTAGATAGCGAGAGAAGCGTGTAGGTAGATGTCGAACGAGGGAGTTAACCAAACTCCCGCCCAAAGAAACACGTCGTGGCTACATAACACGTCAGCCAGCCGAGCGCTCAGCCCGAGCCCTCCGACCCTCGAGCAGACGGAAAATTTACGCGATCCGCGCGATAACGTACGCCGCGATTTAAGTAATTATTATTCCGACGATAGTCTGACGAGTCAACCGGAATTACATCCGAACATTGTAATTGAACGCGTGTTTTCGCTTAGCGACATAGATAATAGCCTACTACCGAGTAGTAAGAGACGCGACGACGCTCTATTACAACCAACAGACGCGAGATCTGACCATAGCGACGGCACGAACGCAAGTAACCCTAGCCGCGGAGAATTTTCATTGACATCTTACGATAGTAGCGTGTTCGATCCAACCGAATTTTACACCGCCTCACGAAACATAAATCCAGCGGAAATGGCAAATCAATCCCCCTTGAGCACACTGTTAAAACCGATCGCGGAAGAACAACAAGCAGTAAACAGAAAATTGGACGACGAAGTAAAAAGGATGAGAACCACTGGAAATCTGACCCGGCAGAAGCTTCGCACGACGCGCGAAATGCAATGTTGGTCGAGTTGATAGAAGGCATGCGAGCACTACAGGGCCGTATAAGCCAACTAGAAGTCGTTAATTACGATCGGAGTGCAGAAAATGACGAACCGATAGAAATGACATACGGGCGTATACGGGACGATGTCCGAAATTCGCGCATACGTTTATGAAACCCCGCACATACGTTTATGAAACTAACAGAAGCCCGCGATATGATTCCGGAAATGGACGGATCATCGCGGAATCAAGTTCAAAAATTTTTAAACGCAAGCACGTACGCGATGAGCGAAATAAATCCTGCCGACGAAAAATCATTATTAAAAGCGATCTTGTGCACGAAACTAACAGGGTGTTACGTCCGGGGGACTTCACAAATTCTTCTCTTTCGGGAAGGAAAAATTTAACGGCTGCTAATCCATAAACGGGCACTTCGAACGATCAAACAAAAATAACCCGATCAAACAAAAAAAAAACTCTAAATAAACAATCGTTCTCCCGAGATATGTCTCATTATCAAAAAAATCCTTGGTAAACAGCCTTGTCGGCGCCGACAAGTTTACGACTTACCAATATAAAAAATTAATATTAACAAAAGCAAATTCCTAACGGATAAGAAACGCGTTGGATCGTTCGGGGATGACACTCCCCACATTGGTGGGGAAACACAAAAAGCACCAATCAAGAAAAACTGATTAGTGGCCGTTGGCTGGCACACCAATGAGCGATTAAGAGTGTGAACTAGCGGGAGAATTTTTATTAATAAATTCTATCTATCTAAAAACTAATTCTATCATTCGCTGGGAAATCTGGAAATGGAAAAACGACAACCACAAATCATAGGACACCGCTTCCCTCCTTTCTCTATATTCATAATTTTCCTAAACTATCATTTGACAAGCCAACACGGAAATCCATCACGCCCTCAGATATTCCCACCCCTCCGGAACCTTTTAAAAACCGCGACTCGGAGCGGATCGCTCTCTTCTTCCTGATACATTCGAGGTCGACACCTTCCGTAACTATTACAGTTAGAATCTGTGCGCGACTTTATTATTCTCGAACAATTCAACGATCCAGCCTGGGCAATTGCATTCCTAGACCACCGCCACCGGCCACTACAACAAAAAGTAAGTCCAAGCTTATCATTTTTCCCGCGGTAACTGGCAGTTTAGTTCGCGACCTCTTATTTACTTATTTCTCTCAATTTATTTATCTTAAAACCACTCCAACATTCCAAATTGGCAAGCCGCCGATTAACTCGGTGAAGCTGCCTTCCCTGACTTCACAATATTCATTTCCACAACCTTCTAACCGGGCAAGCCGCCGATTAACTCGGTGAAGCTGCCTCCTCCAATTCCACAACACTCCAACCGGGCAAGCCGCCGATTGATTCGGTGAAGCTGCCTTATTTCGATTCCTCAACTTCTCTCTTATCTGACTTTCATTTATATAGTGAACCAAACAAATGCCATTCGGAACGGACCAACGAAACGGGCATTGCGACACCGTCGCGAGAAGGCAAATAAGCGGATTCGTCGCGAATGCCACGCCGAAGAACTCGCGGAGCGCTTAGTAGAAGTAGAGCCGGAACTAGCCAACACATCGCTCCACCAATACGCCTCGGCCCTCCGTTCCGCAGCCGAATTCGAGAGCAGGTGTACTCCGGAAAATTTCGACGTGGAGAAGTTTTTTCACCTCGTCCGTCAATTCCCTCGCTCTCCCGCCCATCCACCTCCCGGCACCTTCTTCATCCCAAGAAAATTTAAACCTGACAAACAATTCTGGGACCAAATCTCCAGGCATGCAGTAACCGATACTGTCCCTATGTACATTTCCCGTGATCCTCTCCCCTACCTCGTCCCGATTAAGGCATTCCGCACCGCGCACCCCAATCCTCCTCCACACCTGCAACCCGATCCTATAGACATGTTCGCTATCACCAATTTTTTACCCCAACTTGAGCAACTGGGATTATAAGAGATTTTCCTGGCCCGCGTTCGTTTTTTTTTATATTTTTTTTTTTTATGTATAAGATTTCTCTTTGTTACCAATACTTCAACCTTTTTATGTACACGAACAAAAAATTGTAGCTCACTTTTATTATTTCTTATTAAATTAATTGATCAAAATTCGGTAGTAAACCTTTTTTTTTTCTCTCCTAAACTTGACCCCGCGCCGTTCCCGGCTCCCTGAGGATCGCACTAGGTCCATCCCTGGTCAAAGAGATTCGGTTCTCTGACCTAAAACGGACCGCCGAATAGCGCGGGCGCAGGTAAGGGTAATAACGTCGCTGACGCTGACCCGATCCCTGCCCCCCTTAACGCGCGTTCGACTCGCGGATCGACATCACGACGTCGCTCCGCGAGAAAAGGAGAGGTTCCGTGCGTCCACCCGAGTTCTCCTCCTCCTGACGAGAGATATTATCTTTCGTTCAGAACACGGACGTAACAAGGGAAAGCCATGCACGATTTCCAAACAAGAGATATACGCACGTTCATGCAACTGAAACGCGAGATCGAGATATGTTATTTGGCAAAGCGTAGCACTACGCACATTCAGCGAGAGTTTAATATAACTCACCAAAAACCCGGGGAAAGCGCGCGAGAATACGGACTCCGCGTTGACAAACTAGCAATGGAACTCTATCAATCTATGGTAGAAGAAGGCGAGCACACCGCGGAGCAATGAAAGGCAAGCCTAGATACGATATAGGAATTAGCCCTAGAAAATTTCCAACTAGGATTACGTGACGAGATACAAACAATAGTACGATCCAGAAACTATACGAATTTAACAGCCGCGATGCTAGGCGCGACAGTCGAGGAAAAATTAAAAGGTAGCCAACCTACAAAAATGTACAATAACAAGAAAGCAAGAAGCAACCAAGAACAGTATAGAAACCGCAATCAAAAATTGAAGTGTCACAAATGCGGTAGGCTAGGACATTTGGCGCGCGACTGTCGTTCAAGCCGATACACAAACAAATATCCGCTAGCGCGAGCCGAACGACCGGCGAACGTAAATAATATCGAGAAATACTGTCCGTACTACAAAGAGGCAAGCCATAAGCGCGACGAATGCTGGTCACTGAACGGCCGCCTGAGAAAGGGGCAGCCAAGACGCACGAGACAGGATAATGAAAAAGGCGACAAATAAATACCACTGTAATAATAAGAAAGAATAAGCAAAGGGGGGGGGCGATGACCTATCGTACACAAGCAGTGGCAACGACGAAGAAGAAGAGAAACCGAGAACAAAGATAACGCGAGCATCAAGTGACACAAGTGAACGCCTCACATAAACGCCACGTTAGACTTGATTATCCTGCCGATGCGAGAGACAAAAAGGGGAAAAACAAGTTTCCTCCTCGATACAGGCGCCACTTTGACATTAATAAAAGTAGGGAATCTAAAGGGAAACACACTAATGCGCGAAGAGCGTTTAGCCCTAACCGGAGTTACGGGCCACAAGATACACACACACTCGGAAAGATAAGAGCAACGATAACGCTAGGAGACCGAGAGATATGGCACACTATGTATGTGGTAAGAGATGACTTCCCAATAAATTATGAGGGAATACTGGGACTAGATTTTTTTGAATAAACAGCAAGCGAAATGCGATCACGGGAGAAAACAAGTCCGTATTGGCAACACAACTTTCAAACTCTACCCATACAAAAAAACCATGCTAACGCCTCGCAGTGAAACCATAATTCAGGCGGTAACCGATCGGAATAGCATTGGAATAGCGGTCGAAACCAAACCCGGAGTTTTCATAGGAAATTGTTTGGTCATACTAGAAGAAAACGTATGTCTAATAAGTGTGATAAATATCACGAGAGAATCCGTGGAGATAACAACGCCGCTAGTCACGGTGGACGAGATAAAGACAAAAGATGCCGCACACATGTATACCATGGAGGTGTCAAGTAACGAAACGAACGACGAGCCCATTCAAGCTTGTAAAGAAAAATTGCACAGACAAATGCGAACCGAGCATTTAAATAAAGAGGAAAAAAAACCTTGCACCAGATTTGCGAAGATTTCCGTGATATCTTCCACCTAGAAAACGATCGCCTATCGTACACTAACGCAGTAGCACATGAAATAAATACGCGAGCAAATAGCGTGCCGGTGAATATCTGACCATATTAGATTATTGGAGAAACACAAGGCAGAAGTAAATAAACAGATAGCGAAAATGCTGGACGACGAGATAATCTGTCCCAGCATGAGTCAGTGGAACGCACCCTTACTAGTAGTACCAAAGAAATTAGACGCATCTGGAGAGCAAAAACTATGAATAGTTGTGGATTTTCGGAAGTTGAATGACTTAACAATTGGCGATTCTTTCCCGCTCCCGAATATTACTGACATACTAGACCAACTAGGAAACGCGAAATACTTTACAACATTGGATTTAGCATCGGGATACCATCAAATCCCCATGCATGAGGAACACAAACAAAAAACAGAAGATATTTTCCACACCTTATGGGCACTACGAATTTAATAGAATGCCTTTTGAATTAAAAAATGCGCCTGCAATATTCCAGAGACTTATGAATTCCATACTAACCGGATTACAAGGTCTTAAATGCCTAGTCTATCTAGATGACATAATCGTAATATATGGACCAAATTTGAAAGAGCATAACAAAAGACTAATTGAAGTATTCAAAAAACTAAGAGACTACAATCTGAAACTACAACCAAATAAATGTGAGTTTTTAAGAAAGGAGGTGACATACTTAGGACACATTATCTCCGAAAACGGTATAATACCGGATTCCTGCGAAAATAACGGCCGTAGCAAACTTTCCAATACCAAAACGGGTAAAAGATGTGCAATCCTTCATAGGATTAGCCGGTTATTATAGAAGATTCATCGAGAATTTTTCGAGGATAGCGAAACCACTGACAAAATTAACAAAAAAGGATGAGAAGTTCGCTTGGACAGCAGAACAATAGAACGCATTCGAAACATTAAAAGAAAAGTTAACGACCACACCAGTTCTAGCTTATCCGGACTTCACTAAACAATTTATAGTAATGACAGACGCATTCGGATACGCCATCGGAGCAGTATTGTCGCAAGGGCCAGTAGGCCAAGACCGACCAATTGCATACACAAGCAGAATTCTGAATAAAGCGGAACAAAACTATAATACAACAGAGAAAGAATTGCTAGCCATAGTATGGTCAAACACTTTCGACCGTACCTCTATGAAACAAAATTTCAAATAATTACAGACCACAAGCCATTGATCTGGCTATTTAGTATAACAGACCCTGGTTCACGATTAATCAGATGGAGGCTCAAATTAGAAGAGTACGACTATGAGGTGGTACACAAGGCCGGTAAAGGAAATACAAATGCTGACTCGCTCAGCAGAAACCCGATCGCCTGACACATAGTTAAACAGCATCGAGCGCGACAAGGAAGAACGCGAATATAACAAAGAAGACAAGGAGCAAATAATGTACGAATATCGTAATGCCCCCCTCGGAGGACATCAAGGCGTAACACGTACCGTAAATCGAATACGACTAATGCACAACTGGCACGGACCAATACGAGATGTGGAAGAATACATCGCCAAATGTGAATATTGCCAGAAAAACAAACTGAGCAAGAAAACCAAAATGCCTTTAGTATTGACCGACACGGCAGAAAGACCGTTTCAAAAATGCGCCCTGGACATCGTAGGACCACTCACGGTCACCATGAAAAGAAATAAATACCTACTAACATTTCAAGATGACTTAACAAAATTTAGTAAAGCAATACTGATATCAGACCAGGAAGCAAACACGATTACCAAAGAGTTCACCACAAAAATAATATGCAAATTCGGAATACCGGAGACAGTACTGACAAATCAAGGAACTTCGTCAGTGAAATGCTGTTCGAATTGATGTACGGACACCGAGCAACATTATCTACGGCCCTGGCAGCGCCGTCGAAACCATACTATACGATAATTACGCGCAAGAACTAAGAGAACGACTCAGAGCCACACAGAAAGTAGCAAAAGAACATATTCGCGAAGCAAAACAAAAGACAAAAAACTATGCAGATAAAAATACGAATACTAAAACCTTCAAAGTAGGAGATAAGGTCCTCCTGCATGACGAAGCAGTGCGCAGAGGACGATCGAAGAAATTGGAAGCACCATGGATAGGTCCATATCAAATAATCGAGAAAACCTCTGACGTAATTACAAAATTAAACAGAAACGAAAAATTACGACGGTGCACGCGAACCGACTCAAACTATTCATCGAAGACTAGCAAACAACGCATACGAATAATTATCCGCGAAAAGCAAAAAGCAAAAGCAGTAATATAAAGACATTAATAATAAAGACAGCATAAATTAAAGTTAGTAAAAAGAAAAATACAGGACTCACCAGTCACGCAGGACGGCGACGAACCGTTGCCCGGTGGCAACGCAAATTTGCACCCGTAAAGAGTTGCGGGGGTAGAGCTCCTCGCAGACGGGCGGAGGGGGCGCAGGAGACCTTTCGACACAGATTGCTCGTGGAGCACGGGGACGATATTCCCCCGTCCAGACGACCGTGGACGACATCCTCAGCGCATTGGGCCATCAGGCGGTATGACCGCCGCACGCACTCGCCACACATAATGGAAACATACTCCCAACCACACCTAGTGCACTGCATAATGGAAAACCCAAAAAACAAACTAAAAATCTCCCACGACGCGCAACAGACCACGGTCGACGGCAGACTGAACAAAATAATTTATAATATTAAACGTATCACACAAAAAATGCACGACTAGGATTCACGGAAAAGTAACCTGAACTCTAAACTTGCAGGATGCTCCTTATGTGGAGAAGAGCAGTACAAGTGACACCTGATTCTCGGCATGCTCTTGACTGGGAATTGTTCTTGCACCAGCCAGGAATCTACTACGAGGAAATCGGTCAGCTGAGACAGGCTGAATCAGCATGGAAATTAGTGATAAAACTGAGCGCAAAAGAATTAGAGATCAGACATCAACAATTGCAAGACTATATGGAGGAAACCGCAATACAGTGCCGAAAAGTAATAGGCAACGCTCAATTAGGTTGCCGAAACATTATGAGGATAATAGAAAAAGAAAATACCAAACTGATCACGCTGTTGATTCTACTTGACACAAGTAGAAACGCTATACAAAACGACTGACAAACGACGAGGACTGCTAGATGCGGTCGGGTCGGTCAGCAAAATATTATTCGGAACGATGGACGCCGACGATCAGAAACTAATAGACGAGCAACTGCAAACGTTACGAACAAACGGCAAGGTACTGCAGCACGCAGTAGCAAATCAAATAAGAGTAATCAACGCCAATAGCGCACTTGGACGAATTAGAAAATACTCTAAACTATAACGAAAATCTGATAATGAGCGACAAAACGACTAGAACAACGGTTGACCAAGTCCACACTACAGGCAAATGTATACGAACACTTACTAATCTTGACAACGATAATGAATGATTTAACGAAGGACACGGAAAATGTAATAGACTACCTAACATACGGGAAAAACGGAATGATACCGACACGACTATTACCCATCAAACACATAATAACAGCCCTCAGAGAAGCGGCTACACAATTAACCATGGGATTACACTTTCCTTTTAAAATCCAGACTGAGCACTGGCAGACAATACACATACATTATTTTTAGCGCGTATTCAGATGGTCCATACATATACACAATCTTGCGATTTCCGGTAGTAGTATACCCTACATTTAAACTAGTTAAAGCAATGCCGTTACCGGTACACGATCATGCGAATGTATTCGCCTACATAAAAATAAACCATCCTTTGTTAACTATAGATAAAAAGAATCACCACTACAAATTACTAGAGGAAGTAGAGTTAGAACGCTGCATACGAGAAACAAACACATACACATGCGAACAGAACTTCGCGACATATTATGCGGAAACAACAGCACCATGCGAGGTGCAAATATATACACATACACCAGGGCAGCTCAATTATTGCGAAAAGAATCATATGATATCTAACACACCGTTGTGGATAGCATTGACGAAGGAGCAAGCGTGGTTCTACTCCACGGCATATAAGCAGGAAATTAGCATTAAGTGCGAAAAGTAAATAGAAGAAAAAACTGTATTAGAAGAAACCGGAAAAATAAAACTAAAGGATAATTGCAAACTAATCACACCAAACGTAATATTAAAAGCGCAAAAAATTGAGGGAATAAAATATATTCAAAACTACCTCCCCGAGTACAATATAACATTAGAAATAAAAAATAGAGACACCGATAAGAATAAACTAGCGAAAACCGACACGTTACGACAAATAATTAAGAACCCCGTAGATTTAACCAAGTTAAGCGTAAGTCTAAAAGAAATAAGAGAAACTCTAGAAGATAGCGATTATAACTTACTCAAAAATAAATACACTGTATACTCTATGGGAACAGGCACCTGCATAGTAATAATAACTATAATAGGATTAATAACATGGCGCACAAACAAAAACAAAAATAAAAAGCAAAAGAAAAGCGAGATGACCGCACAGAGACGCCGCGACGATGCTATGTTATATTAGTCATAAGCATACGATTATATTACAGTTACGCGACACATATGTAAACTAGCAAGTAAGATCACCTTCCATCAAAGGGGGAGTGATGTCGCGAGCGCCGAGAACGCAATCACGCCCATCGCTGACAAAGCGGATTTGCGGCAAGCGATACTTTACCCGACGAACTATTATTTTATCAAGAGATAGCGATTACCAACGCTACCGTGCTAATCGCGCATTTATTGTGTAATCGCTCCACATGAAGCAACTGCTAACCGGGTTGCGCGGTCCTTACGCGAAAAGCCGCCGCGCGACCCAAAAATATACCGTGAACGCTGACGAACATTTTGATGACACGGCAAGGACCGGCCGCCTGGAACAGAATAAAAACGGGAGACCGATACTAGGAGAGAACTCTTCGAGATCCGCCTTGCCGTCACATCTGTCGCGGTCCGAATTAAAAAGGACAATCTGTATCAATTTTTTAATAAAGTTTATTGAGTGTCGAACAAAGTGGTGAGCGCCTCTTTCTCGCCAACTCCTTGATCGATCCCTGAAACGACCCGCACAACAGTCGATTGATTGCGTGATATTGATTGATCAATATCACGCTCGGTTCAATCATCAAATTTAGGAATTTGCTGATAGGCTTTTTGCAATATTCTCGATGCATTTCTGCGGTCTTTCGAAAGACTAATCGCAATTTCGGCGATCATACATTTGTGTCTTTCGAAAGACTTTTTTCGAGATTCCTGCGGACTACTTTTGTTGCTATGCGGACTACTTTTATTATTAGTTGTAGGTCTGGCTACAACAGCTCCCTAAAAGCTTTGTTTACACTTCTGTCACTCTTCTTTTACATTCGACTTACGCTCAACTCTTTATTTCCGCTTTATTTTCGCCAAGGGTATGTAACAATTATATTGTTGAGCGAGATACCAAACACATTTTTGTGGTTCTCTTCTGTGCTAGACGCTCTCGTCTCCAACCAGTATGGTAACTTCCGCTTTCTTCCCCGTCAGTCTCATTACATCGAGCGGCCTTTTGCGCGATTCCTCGTGCTAGCCATCGAACGCGCGGACAGCCACACGTCTAGCGGAGGGAGAGAGAGAGAAATTCCAGATATCATTGCGATCGTCCGTGTCGTGCGAGTGTGACCGCGCTCTGTGTAGTGTCGAATGTCGCGTACGTGCCGGGTTCTGTGCTATGTCGCAATCGTGTCTGTGTCGTGCGATCACGTGCGGCGTTTCGCCTGTTACGCCGGGTGCTCGCCGCTCCTCTCGCTCGCCGTGCGCTTCCACCTCTCTCACCTGCGCCCGTTCTTTCTCTCTCGCTCGCACGCGGTCGGTCCTGTGATTCTCTCTCGCTCGCGAGCGCGTCTTATTCGCGATCTGCGTGCGTTTCATCCGCGTCCGTGTCTGTTCCGCTCCGTCCCGTCTTATTCTGCGTTTTATCCGCGTTCTGTGCAATCGTCAAAGTTCCGCGTCTCGCTCTCTGCGTTTCTCTTTCGCGTGCGCTCTGTTTTACCCGCGTCCGCGTTGCGTTTCATTCTCGTCTGCGTTGCGTTTCATACTCGTCTGCGTTGCGTCTTTTCAGTCTTCAATCAGCGTTCGGCGTGCGGCAGCCGCCCGTGATCTCTTGCGATTCGCGAGCGTTTCCGCGTGGCTACGCAGCGTGCGTTTTCAAGCGATTCGCCACTTCTTTCGCGAGCGATCGTCTCAGCATTCTTTTTCCTGATTTCTCTTTGTTTCAGCGTTTTCTAGTCTCGAATGTTCCTTTCCTTGTGGGCATTGTACGTTTCGATTTTCTTTGTCCTGTGATATTAGCTGTAAGCCGTGTAAATATCGCGTTCGCGTTTTTATTTGTCAAATAACCGAGTGTTCTAGAAATTATTATCCATTATCCGTTGAAATAAACGAGACCGAGTTAGAACTTCGAGAGACGTTGCTGGCGACGGTCGAACTTCAAATAGTGATAGTAATACTTAGTTGTCCTACAACCTTCCTGTTTCTCCGACTTTTCAAGAATCAGCCTAAATCATAGACCGGCAACGCACTGTCCACTACACGTACGTAAAACGGCAGAAAGAAACAAATCTAAAATCAATTCAGTAATCTAAAATTTCATATGGGAATTGTTATCAATTGTTTATCGTTTATGGATTTGTCAATCGATTATTGTTATTGTGATAAAATGTTATTTTTTTGTAGCAGACAAAATGGATTTAGATGAGAACATATTATTAGCGGACATATTTTCGTCTTAGTACAAAAATTTAAACAAAGTTGTTTTGAACAAGAAACACTGCTTCGAAAAATTTTGCTCTTGTATGCACTGTATAAAGTTGTAAGGAATGAAAGAAAAGGCAAACAATGTCAATTTTGGGTACGACCTATATTTACTGTGCATCGACGTTTCTTGCAAGGAGCTAGTGAAAATCTCGTCAAAGAGATAGAGCTTAAAGATAAAACAAAATTTCGTAATTACTTCAGAATGATTCAATTACATTGAAAAAAATTACTCGAATTAATTGATCCATTAATTATTAGACCATTAATTTGTCGTTCGCGAATTAATTTCTCCTGAAACGCGTTTACACATCATGCTCCGCTATTTAGCTTCGGGAGATAGCATAACATCAATTTCATATGCCTTTCGTGTTGTCCACAATATCATTTCAAAAATAATAGCAGAAACTTGCAACATAATATGGAATATTTTAAAGGAGACAGTTTTTCTTAAGGACAAAGCAGAGAATTGGTAAAAAATTGCTGAAGATTTTGATCATCTTTGGAATTATCCTAACTGTATAGGTTGTATCGATGGCAAGCACGTAGAATTACAAGTATATTAAAAGATGTTTTTTATGATAAACCATAGATGGACAACATTAATTACAAATTTAAAAATATCGATTAATTACTAATTACTGTTTTAATTTGTAAATGAATTAAATTTAATTATTAATTGCTGTTGTCAAAGTAATTAAACTTTATTTCATTAATCATTTTTTTACTAATCACTTTTTAAATTGTAATTGTAATTGAATCTAATGTAACTTGTAATTACATTAACTATATATTTTTACTATAGGCTCCGCCAAACAGTGAATCATCTCATTATAACTACAAGGGATATCATAGCATGAATTTAATAATGATTAACGATGCTAAATATCGATTTACTATGATCGACATCGGTGCAGAAGGTCGAAATAGTGATGGAGGAGTTTTTAAGGATAGTATTATAGGCAAATGTTTTGATGAAGGTTGATTTCACCTACCTAATGCTACACCTGTAAAAACTGATGGACCTGTATTGTCGTTACTGGCAGACGAAGCCTTCCCACTATCATCTTACATGATGAGGCCATTTCCTCGAATAAGCAATCTGGACCTCAGAAAAAAAGTTTTTAATTATAGACTTAGCAGAGCAAGACGAGTCGTAGAGAGTGCCTTCGACATTCTGGCAGCAAGGTGGCGAATTTATAAAAAGCTGATAATTGCAAGCGTTGTAACAGCAAGAAGCATAATTATGCTTCTGCAAGCAACAGTAGCACTTCACAATTTCATAATAATACAAGAAGAAATGTATTCCAGAAACATTTATGCATAAATGCTGAAGATGACAATATTCATTTTGAAGGATTAAATATATTTTCAATTTGTACAGAACAACAGAATAATAGTGGTATTGAGGTTTGAAATGCATCTGATTTTTTTATGGGTGCAGTACCTTTTCAGTGGAAAAAGGCACTGAATAATAACTTTTAATATTAATAAAATAATATAAAATACATATATTGATTTGAAATTTGCATTTTTTTATTTATAAAGCATATTTAGAAAATTTATGAAACACATATATATGTTTAAACTTAGTATAAATAATACGAAGTAACAAATTATATCACAAAAGAAATATAAATAAACCATTTGCACAAACACATTAAATTGCATTTAATTCTTGTTCTAAAGCAAAAAGTTGAGATAAGATTTTTATTTCAAATTGATGCCTCTCGTGTATTGGGAGAGCTCGTAGATGATCTATTTGAAGTAGAAATCCATTCACTGCATCCTGCTTTCTTACAGACCCATTTTCAAGAGCTGAACAAATTGCTGCTCTTACATCCTTGTCATCATCAATATTTTTCGATTCTGAAGGCAATGAGTGATTCAAAAACTTTTGATCACTTTTTTTATTATAGTAATGAGCATCAATAAATAATTAAAAAGATTAACTTTTTGATGTCCGTTTTTGATGGCTTGGCGAAGGCGTAAGGTCATCAATTAGCGATTGCTGACTGTCAATAGAACTTAACGGTTGAGATACAGTATAGGATTTGCAGTTGTTAACTCAATGTCTTCAGTAACATCGCTCGTGCATGTTTTTTCTGATAAATTGGTAACAGTATAAACACAAATTTCTATATAAACACAAATTAATCGAATTATTTTAGAATTTCTTTTATGGGACTATGTGCGAAATACGATGGAAAACTACGATGGAAGATTTAAATTGTTAATATTGTTTATTTACATTATTTTTTAAATTAGCATAGAAAAGTATACTTTTAAAACATACTTTTTCCGATAACTATTATAAATAACTTATGCTGACTTCTCCAGTACATCGTTAAGGAATTTCATTTGTTCGTATAAACGAAATGTTGATTTCGCATTCTTTGTGCGCAACCGATCCTTGGAATATATTCTTTAATTTTCTGTTTTGATTTCACGTAACAATCGCGAAGTTGCTTCCATTTTTTTTGCACACTATCTACATCATTTCCTGCATTAAAAAAATACAAATACTGTAATGCTTCATTGAAAATAATTTAGATTGACAAAGTCATGAATACATTTCTTTTTATTGTACCGGGATTTGAGAGAATATACACATATATATATATATATATATATATATATATATATATATGTATATTGTAATATATGTATATGTGTATGTATTGTATTGTATTGTTGACGTGTTGTTCTAAACACGTTATTGCGATAATATCATCACATGCCTCGGTAATCGAAAGGATAAGATGTCTGCCCAGTAAGCAGGAGATCCAGGTTCGATTCTTAGCTGAGGTGGTATTTTTTCGCAAAATAATTACGAGTTTTCACGACTGGTTTGTGGTCGGGCCCTGCCGTGACGCACACCCTCCCTTCTTATATTATTGATAACTTTTATTGAACTGTATATATTTATACCAACGACATTGAACGACATTCATATTTTTTGATAATAATTATATTATTTTACTTAAAAGAAAAGTTTACAATAAAAGCTTTTGAACATACCTCAGTAGTAAGTGGGGCACTATGGCGCGTCAAAACAAACCCCCACCACCTTCCCACTGGCGCCAGGGGCGTGGCCGAAAATTGGCAGTCGCGTGGAAATGGAGCGTTCTGATTGGTCGGTGGGGATCGGAGATGATAATTAGGTAATTAGTGGGAGCGTTCTGATTGGTTGGCTCCGTAGCTGCCAGACGCGTGATTGGCTCTACCCATAGTGCCCCATGTGTGCGATTGGTTGTCGAAATGCTAGACGAGGTAGGGGAAGGATGAGAAAGCGTCTGGGACCGATCGGAGTCCGAAAACAAAATGGCGACTTCGAAAAGAAATAGAAAGAATGTCGGGTCTGTAAGAGGAATATACTTGTCGAGAATGGAATGCGATTTTTTGTTCGCGTGGGATGGAGCGAAGAGAAGAAAACCGATTTTTTGTGGAATTTTATTGGTTGTATACGGGATATGAAGAATCACGTTTTCTTAGGGCGGAAGATTTCTAGGCGTCTCATAGGCGGTGAATTTTTTGTATGGGGGCAATATACGAGATTACGAGTGGATATAGGTTTTTGAAGACATGCGATTTTCGATGTGTAATAACTATTATTTACCAGCTCGTACGGTATTTGGCTGGAGGAAAACAGGAACGGACAGGTTCAGACTAAAGGTTTCTGACGACGACGACGACGACGAACTTAGAGTTATACGAGGATTTTATCCTATCCACAAACACGCTGGCTGAAAAAATTTTCTTTCGATGTGCCGATAACTATGCAGGCATACTGAAGGGAGAGAGAGAGAAACGTGTGGGTCAGGAAAGCATAGAGGTACTAGAAGACAATAGAAAAACACGCTCGCGCAGGTCCGTGTAAATGACTTTCAAAAAGGAAGAGTTGTGAAAAATTTAGGATAAAGGGAGAGATAAAGAAACGACGTAAATTTGAATTTATGTTACCAAGTATAAGCCGAATTTATTTTTCGCATATATGAATATATTTTGTTACAGAGTTATTCTTCTTGTTACAAAATTAAATATACGAATATTATACAAAAATTATAATTCACGATTCAATAAAATTATAGTAGTAATTTCATTAAATTTTAATGTAATTAATTCTAAAAATACAATATCAAAATATGTATCCAAAAATGGTAAATTATTTATTTGCGTTCTCACAGCAAGTTCGATATCCTTTTGATTGCCTCGGACGGTGAGTTTGATGATATCGGCGTCGATGTAATTGTTAGGTAGACATAGTTCTACCTCCTTGATCAAATAACGAGCGCACTCGTTAACAGTATCGACGACGGATGCTTGATGGTTTATACGAGCATCGATACATTTGACGATATTCTCCATCCCTTGAAAAGTAGCTTGTTGCATTACAACTGCAACGGAATAAGTTTTCCTTTTTTTCGACGGAGGTTGTTCCGATGTTTTCGAGTCTGCTTGCGTATTTTCGGTATTGTTTTCTTTAGGAAAATTTTCATTTTCCTTATACGTCACCAATACAGCTTTCGCACCGTAGGCAGAGGTGAAGTTGATGAATATGTTTGCAAATGTGATGGGATTTACTTTGCTTTTGCTGCTTCCGTTAAAGTATGCGCTCATGTACCGAATACTGTCTTGAAATTGCTGCCACGCGTCCGCATCAAAGCTGATTCCTTCTGCAGAATTACCACCCAATTTAACGACAGGCTCGAAGTTCTTTTCTTTAGATAATTGTAATCCCACGTGTAATTTCTTCGTATGAGAGGTATTGAGAGGGTACGTCGTAGAAAGCAACAAATTTTGTTCCACATTTTGCACACAGTTCTTAAATATCTTGCGAATATTTTCTAGTTTAGTGGGATTCGCAGCTTCTTGTTGTCCGGCCATATTACTCGATGAGAGAATTTTGAACAAAATGTCCACTTTTAACAAACGAAAACTCGGAGGGATATTTTCGAAGTAGACGCTTCGAATGTCGTTACTCGAGTGAAGCAGTGTAGCGGTATATTACTTACCTATATCGCATCATCCCCTCCTTTGAAATAAATAAAAAAATACGATTTATAAATAATATACAGTTAAACCGATTCTAGAAGATTCTAGAAGAAGCGCGTATTTTCGCTTTGTCTCTGCTTTTTTTCAAGGAAAAACTTTCCTCGAATAACAGAATTATTACAGATTCGATCATGTTCGAACACACGCGAATCTTCGATGTTAGCTGAGAAAAATTTTAAATAAATAAATTATTGAACATTCGAATAAACTATAATTTTACGTTGCTCTTTTTCAACAAGGAAAGAATTTTCTCGAATAAAGCGAATATTACAGGTTCGATCACGTTCGAACGTGTCAGGGTATTAGATGAGAAAATTTAAAAATCAAGGTAAAATCATCGTAAAATCATCGCATAAAATGCAGAAACTATTTCAAGAAGAAGAAGAAAGTATCGAAATATACAATAGAAGTACGAGTAAGAAATATTTTATAAATGTTTAAAATTTGTTAATGTTTAATTTGTTAAATGTTTGAAGAAGCGAGAACTTTCCTTCCGAAAAATTTAAATAACTATTTATTTGGACGTGCTATATATCTGGCGTCGTTTATACGCCGTTAGTAAACAAAAAAAAAGTGAAATCGAAAAAGGGTCAAGCTGCAAGTAATATAAATTTTTCAAGAAAAAATGATTTATTATCTGGGCTGAGATAGCATTCCTACCCCTCACCCTCTCGAAACCTACAGGGTAATTCTACAATTTTTTATAAATCTCTTTTGGAAAAGATTTTCCCTATATATAGTGCGTTTTGCGCTATCTAAAACTATTTCTGAGTTGAATTCTCTCGAGCTTCATCTCGGTTTCGTCAAGCGAGTTTTAAAAGTTTCGGCTTATTTTACGCGAATAAAGGTGCGAAAAATGGGCAGTGAAGTGATTAAAAGAAGCATAAAGTTAGCATCAATGTTGGATATTCGCATAAACGCGGAGAAATTTTTATCTCGAATATCTAACGTTTCGCTTGATGCCAACTATCTGCTTTTCACACGTTTTTCCTGCGAGTGTTCTGATACAATATTGGGAGTATTGTATCAGCTAGGATATTTTGCTACCGACACGCGTTTACTCCGGATTGCCGGAGAAGTAATTGAAACGCGACGTGCGGTTGGACACGAGGAGGAGGATGTGGGTGGTCACATCCAAAATCTCCTCTCTCACCTCCGCAATGGTAAGTGACTCTATTATTTTTATAAAAGTAACTCATATATCGGACTAGCGATTTAGCTAATTTTTAATAATAAATTATAGTAAGAAATGCACGTCAAAGAATCACTGCGGTGGTGAATCCGCTCACGCAAATTCGAAGACGACGAGCGGAGGATGAGATAGAAGCAGGTCCAGCACGTAAGCATTATTATTAAAAACTAGACAGGAGTAATGTTAAAAAATAAAAATTTCCCAAGATTAAAATATTAAATGTTTTTAGGAAGGGCACGTATTGAACCTACGCAGGAATTAGAGGAGGAGCTGCCTGAAATTATTCAGCTCTCATCTGGTAGGTTTGCATTTTTAAATAAATAATTTTTAAAATAAATAATAAAAAATTAGAAAATCTTAATACAACTTTGTTTTTAGATACGGAAGTAAGTACTCCAGATCAGCGAGTGTTTTCACCCGGTAAGTCGATAGAGAGAAAATATTAATTAAAATACATAATATCTTTATTGATTAAAGATATAATATTATTATCGAAAATAAAAATTTACGATATATTTTTTTCTTAGAATACGACCACATGTACTCCCCCGTAGTCCCGGGAGAGAGAATTTGGAACGATGAAGAAGGGGAAGAAGAAGAAGAAGAAGAAGAAGAAGATGATGATGAACAAGAGCAGCAAGACGAAGAAGAGGAGGAGGAGGAGGAAGAGGAGGAGGAGGAGGAGGAGGAGATGGAGGAACGCGAGGGAGAACCCGAAGGGGAAGAGGAAATTGGAGAAACACCGCCTGGTATATAATCTTTTTTCTTACTTTTTACGATTTATGTTCGTATTCAATTTTAAATTATCGAATTTTTAATAGGAATTCCTCCCAGCCCTATTCTCCATGTGAGAAGAAGACGCTATCTATAAAAGGCGAGTTACTGCAGAAAAATACGCTTGTTTACTAAATTAAATACGAACATAATATTTTAAGCAAACTCGAAGTATTTTCTATAAAATATGTTTCTAATTTTTTTGTAACTTTTGCACAGAAGCGAGCAATGAAGAGCCGCAGCGCGGAGGAGGGCTTCCACCTCGGGAAAATTTGGAGGAGGGGGAGGTGGAAGAGGAGCAGGAAACAGCAGGCGAAGAAAGAGAAGAGGAAGAGGAAGAGGAAGAGGAGGAGGAGGAGGAGGAGGAGGCGGCGGCTGAGGTAGGAGGACAAGTGGAAGAGGAGGAGGAAGAGGAGGAGATGACGGGAGAAGAACAAGTGGAAGAGGAGAGGGAGGACGAAGAGGAAAGGGAACAAGCACGTGACGGGGAGGTTAGAAATTTTAATTATTTGTTATTAATCGGGGAAAATTCGCGCCGTTTTAGAAATTTCGCGATATTAGGAAGAGAGGCGATGTTCCGTTTGCGTCCGCTACCCGAAGGAGCCGATGTCTATAATTGGCTTGAAAACGCGTTCGCCGAAATTCATGCCTACGCGTTACATACCTCCGAACCGCACGATTACGTGGGATTTTCATTCGATTCGGAGGATTTAACGCACGGCCCGGCGGGATTATCGTTTCGACCGGCACGCGACTTAACTCGCGAGGACATTTGGCGCCTCGTGAGTTCAGTAGCGCAAAGTGCCGGAGGTCTCGATATCGCGCGTGATTTTAACGTACGCGTTTTCAATGTCGCGGCACCCAGAGGTCGCGGACGCGTTTCAAATAAACTCACACGGGAAGACGTTGCGAAACGTTCGATTTTATCAATCTCCAATGCCGATAATTTATGTTTTCCTCGCTCTCTCGTGACCGCGCAAATTTATCACGAGCGCGGTACGTTGCGTGCGGGGGAACTTCACGAACGGTGGAATGTGGTAAGACACCAGAATTCCTCGTTACAACGCGAACTCGCGTTGGATTTGACGAGGAGAGCTGGTGTCACCATTCCATCGGAGGGTTGCGGGATTCGGGAAATAGAATGTTTCCAACGTTTTCTCGCCGCATCTAATATAGCTATTGTTGTTTATAATTCTGCTACTTTTGGACGCGGCGAGAGACCCTTGTTTGACGGAAGCACGGTACTCGCCTCTCTAGAACGCGAACCTTTATATCGGCTAAATATCATATATCACGAGCAACATCGACATTATAGCCCGATTTTAAATTTAAAAGCAGCTTCGGGGAGTAGAGGGGGGTATTGTATTCCATGTAATATCGGGTATCGCGAGGAAAGGGGTCACCGCTGTTCGAATAAATGTCCGCGTTGTAACAACGTGCCGCCGTGCGATCAACGCGAAATCGTGGAACTCGTTAGGTGTGAAACTTGCAAGCGTTCGTTCTTCGGAAACGCGTGCTTCGAGCATCATCGGGCGACAAAGTCGTATGACGGTAAAACTCCGACGAGCGTTTGTAACACCATTCGTCTCTGCGAAGGATGCGGGCGGGTTGTAAAAACGACAAAAAAACACGAATGCGGCGTTTCTTTTTGTAAAATTTGCAGTTTGCAAAAACCCGTAAACCATCTTTGTTACATGCAGCCTCTCTCTCGCGAAGACAGATCCCCCGTTGTTGAGTGCGGCGGGGATTCTTCTGTATTTGCGAGAGAGAGCGAGCAGAATAACTCAGATGAGCGGAAATGCAAAAAGGGGCGAGTGGCATTCGTGTTTTATGATTTTGAGACACGCCAAGACCAATCGCTCGTGGGAACCGAAATAAAAATTCACGTCCCGACTCTGTGTGTCGCGCAACAGATTTGCGATTCGTGCGCGGAGATAAATGATTTGTCGGTGCGATGCGAATGGTGCGGGGTACGCGAATTTGTTTTTCGCCAAGACCCTGTAAAACAATTTATCGAATTCGCAACACGCCCTACAAAACATTTTACTCGTATTATCTGCATAGCGCATAACGCGAAATCGTTCGACGCGCAATTTATCCTTCGACACATTGTAGAAAATTATTCCGGATTAGAACCGCGAGTAATTTTAAACGGCACAAAAATTATGGTCTTAACAGTGAATCGCACGAAATTTATCGACAGTGTTAATTATATGCCGATGCGTTTGTCAGAATTACCGAAGGCCTTCGGGTTACCGGATACTTGTGACAAAGGTGTCTTTCCGCATTTATTTAATACTGTCGATAATCAATCATATGTCGGTCCACTACCCGATGTTCGCTATTACGCGCCCGAAACCATGCGAACAGAGGAACGCGAACGTTTTCTCGCGTGGCACGCAGAAATGTCGGGAAAAAATGTAATATTTGATTTCCAACGCGAAATACTTGACTATTGTCGCACCGATGTTGATATCCTTCGCCGAGCATGCATGGCCTTCCGAAAGATATTCTTACAGCATGGAAACGTGTGTCCATTCGAGGAATGTACAACTATCGCTTCAACGTGCATGAGAGTTTTTAGGAAAAACTTTTTGCGCGAAGGAGAAATAGGAATCATTCCTTCGGGTGGATACAGATTTAAAGATAACCAGTCGCGCAAAGGCACGCAATGGTTAATTTTGAAGGAACGTGAGTTAGGTCATCGGATAATTCACGCGGGACGCGGACGTGAGTATCGTTTAACGGAAGGCATGCTCGTCGACGGATATTACGAATGCGAGAATGGTGGTGAGACGCGGCGTCACGTCTTGCAATTTCACGGTTGCTTTTTTCACGGATGCCCGTCTTGCTATCCATTAAATCGCGATAAAACGCTCGAAAATTTCAATGACTCGTTTGACGCGCGTTACGAACGAACGGTTGCAATGTCTTGGCGATTACGTCGTCAAGGATATATCCTAACGGAAAAATGGGAGTGCGTTTTCGACGAAGAAATGCGCGAGAATCGAGAGATGCGAGAATTTCTCGAAAATCATCCCATGGTGCAAATCCCACCTCTCGATCCTCGCGATGCATTTTTCGGCGGACGCACCGGCAATATCGCGACTCGATACGAGGTTACGGGCACCGAGAAGATACGGTACGTAGACGTATGTTCTCTGTACCCGTATGTACTCAAGACCGGAGTTTTCCCAATTGGTCATCCTGATATTTACGTGGGCGAGGAATGCGCCGATTTAATTGGAATCGCGCCAAATTTCAATTTTACTCCGGTCGAGGGTCTCGTACGTTGCCGAGTACTCCCTCCCACGTGATCTCTTCCACCCTGTACTACCGTACCGCGTGCGCGGTAAATTATTATTTGCTCTTTGCCGTACATGCTGCGAATCATTTTCTCGCGATGCGTGCATTCACGACGATCCTGCGGAGCGCGAGTTCGAGGGCACATGGGTGTCCTGCGAATTACGCAAAGCAGTCGAAAAAGATTATCTCGTGACGCGGGTAGACGAAATTTGGCAGTATAAATCTACGTGTTATAACCCCGAAACGCGACAGGGAGAGCTGTTTAGCGAATACATCGATACTTTTTTACAATTGAAACAAGAGGCGAGTGGGTGGCCGAGCGAATGCAACGACGATGTTGCTAAAGAACGCTACCTGAGGGAGTATGAAGCAACCGAAGGTTCGTTCTTGATAAAAACAACATCGTGCGTAATTCCGGCTTACGCTCCGTCGCCAAACTCTGCCTTAATTCGTTTTGGGGGAAATTCGGCCAGCGGAGTAACCTGCCGAATACAGAAATAATAAGATCCCCTCAGCGTTTCGCCGAATTGCTGTCGAGTCCCGAACACGAGATAGTCGGTGTATTGCCCGTTAACGAGGATGCGATATATGTTTCATGGCGGTTAAAGAGCGAAGCGGTAGTACCTTCACCGATAACTAACGTGGTGATAGCGGCATACACGACGGCACAGGCGCGATTAAAATTATACGAATATTTGGAAAAATTAGATCGTCGCGTATTATATTATGATACGGATTCGTGTATATATACGAGTAGCGGTGATCCCGAGGAGTACGAACCGCGTACAGGTAATTTTTTGGGTGACATGACCGACGAACTCGAGAGTTACGGGCGCGGTAGCTTCATCGAGGCGTTTGTCTCTGGCGGACCGAAATTTTACGCGTACGTGGTACGTACACCGGACGCCCGAAAATATGAAATATGTAAGATAAAGGGGATTAAATTGAACTTTGAAAACTCGAGGCTGCTTAATTTTAAGAGTATTCATAACTTATTATTAAATAGGGAAAAAGAGGAGGAGAAAGAGATAAATCTGCGATTTAAAACAATTCGTCGCACCGCGTTTCACGAAGTAATAACGCGAAACGAGGTGAAAACGTGTGCTCCAGTTTTATTAAAACGCAGATTTATCGACAATCTTCTTTCTTATCCCTATGGTTTTACGACATAATATTTTACTTAAAATTAATTAAGTTAGGTTAAGGCTCGGATTTTCCCCGTCCTCTCACAAATGTAAATATGTACAGAATATGTATACAGAATATGTATGGAATAAATATGTTTGTAAAAATTAAGATTATTTTTATTTTAGTTATAGTTTATTTTAGTATTAAATTTAAGAAAAAAATGCGAAATTTGAAAAATGTATATTATACGGTTTCGATTAGAAAATATAAAATTAAAAATGTAAATTTGCGTTTAGTTATTAAGAAAAAAATATAATAAAAATATTTATTTCTCTAATCGTAAGAAAAGTATAATAAAAATTTTGTAAAATTAAATTTTTAAATCCAATTTTTTCCCACTTTCCTATAATTTTCCTATAACTTTCTTTTATCGCTAATTTTTTATATAGAAAATATTTTGAATTTATAATAGAGAATCATTAAAATATCTTTGTAAAATATCTTTTAAATTATAATCCTAAATTATAATCGCATAAGTTACGATTTTTAAATCTGTAAAAGAAAAAGTTATAAATTTTTACGTCCGTAATAATAAGTATTTAATTATTTTTTCCGCGAGTAAGTTTCTCCGACTTGAATTAGCTTTCGAGGAGCACCGCGTACAAGCTCGTAAGCAACGGTGCTCTCGCGGTGAACGCTCGCACGAGCGTACGAGCGCGGCTTGTCGCGGACGAGTACGAGTTCGTTACGCAAAGATGCTGGCGCGAGCACACCTCCGCCGCGGTGGGACCCTTCCGCGAGTAAGCTAATCTCAAAAATTTCTCTGAGAAAAAAATCAAGTGTTCTATTCGTTCCATTTGTTTATTAATCCGAGTACGACGCGCAAGGCGTTCATTTCGCGAAATGGATGTACGTTGGAAACATCCGTGGACGTCGATCGTGTGCGGACCGACGGGATGTGGAAAAACAATCTTTGTAAAGAGATTTCTTCGTCATTTATCCGCTATGGCAGATGTCTACTTTGAGAGAATTTTGTTTTATTACGCCGAATGGCAGGATGCTTATCAGCAACTTCAATACGAAACTCGAGATTCCGCGATCGAATTTCACGAGGGATTACCGCGTCCGGAAGATTATTCCAACGATCCAACGCGCGCGAAATTGATAATAATTGACGATCTTATGAGGGAATCATCCTCGAGCGAGGCGATCGTGGATCTGTTTACCAAGGGAAGTCATCATAAGAATCTCAGCGTAATTCTCATCACGCAAAATCTCTTTCATCAGGGCCGTGGACAACGCGATATATCTCTCAACGCGAATTACTTTGTGATTTTCAAAAATCCACGAGATCGCGCGCAAATCCACCATCTCGCTCGACAAGTCTATCCCAACGATCCAAAGTTCCTCGAGGAAGCGTATCACGACGCCACATCTCAACCTCACGGATATTTATTGCTCGATCTGAAACAATCGACTCCCGACGAGTATCGTTTTCGCACGTGCATATTTCCCGATGATACGCTGAACTACGTTTACGTATCGCGCAGATCCTTTTCCGGAGGTTTCGTATAAAAGTATCGTACTCGCATTCTCTTGCGACAGTCGCGCAACTTCCTCGTGATGAAGAAGAGAAGAGAATCCTCGGTTAATGCGAGAAAAATCGCAGAACGTTCGATCGGTAAGAAAAATATCTGTCTTCTCAAAGCGCTGTGTTATTTGAACAAAAATCAACGCTCCTCTTTCTTACGTCAGGCGGATGAAAAATTCATTCGTTGCATCCGCGAGTGCGTTTTCAATACTCTCAAGGGTAACGTCCCGCTCGAACGTTCTGAAAAAAATCGTCTCAGCAAATATAAAGCATCTTTGCGTCGCATAGCGAAAAAAGACGGCAATTGGAAAAGTAAGAAAAAGCTATTACTACAGCGAGGCGGATTTTTACCCTATCTCATAGGGCCTATACTTTCGTTCCTATTTTCGAAAATTATCGGAGAATAACCAGCGAGAGAGAGAGAGAGAGAGAGAGAGTAAACCTAATTATGGAAAGGGCAAAAAAGATGGTCTTGATTTCCACGGAAAATCTCGAAAGAATGCAGCATCGTCTCCGACAACAACAGCAAACGGAAATAGGCATCGGGGAAAATTCCATGAGGCAGAATTCGGAGACGATACATGGAGAAAATTTAAATTCCGTACAAACACCCGGAACGCCTTTGTCGCGGCTCGATTCCGATATGAGCAAAATTCTTAATTCTCCCACTCCGCGCGATGTAAGTGAGAAATGGAAATTATATAAAGAAGTACTTTGGAGATATCTCCATTTTGATAAAGCGCAAAAGGAAGATTCGACGCGTAACACCCCCGATGAGAACAATTCAGATGCGCAGGAGGGAGACGTGGTGGAACTTGCGCGCGAATCACAACCATTGAGCAAACTTTCGCATCTTGACGGGCGAGTAAATGATATACTACGAGGCGAGTCTCTGCGTAAGCGCGAACGGCAAAGCGTCGAAAAAATATTAGAAAAGGTGCCGAAAAGTTTTCGCGCCAAGGCGCGTTTACTTTTGAAACATTTGATCGATAAAGCACTACTCGCGAGAATTACTTGGGACGAGGAAGGAATCGTGACTATCGACGGTGACGTTATAAAAGATTCGAATATCACGGAACTGATAAACGATGCGATGCGAGAAAGAAAAACCGTGAAAGCAATAGGGAGAGGTCAGTTTGCGCGATTACTACGTACGACAAACACCCCGGCTGTACTCGTAGGAAATAAGGAATTGTTAGCAACCACATTTGTCAAGATATTATCAGCACCACAAGCGAGTTCCACTCCGAAAATACCGAGAAAACTTTCTACGTCAACGCCGGCGACGTCGACGGCGACGACGCGGAAAAGAGTACGACGCACGAGAAAGGGCCAAAAACGCCAAAAGACCGAAGAAGAAGAAGAGCGAGCGAGGTGCGCATTGTTTCTTTCGCCGCGTTTTCGTAAAGACGATATCCCTATAACCTTCGCAAAAGATTCTCGACAGGCAAGAAAGAGACGCTTACTCGATTGGAGTGAATTGAAATGACCAGGCTTGAAAATGTGTATTACGATCCAGCGCACTATGCGGGATATTCGGCATCGGATAACTTGTCGCGCGCCGCTAAACCGAATTTCTCTCGTAAAGAAGTAGCTCGCTGGCTCGAATCGCAAGACGCGTACACGCTGCACCGTCCGTCGAGACGAAAATTTCCGCGATTGCATTACAACGTGACGAATATCGACGATCTGTGGGAGGCCGATTTGATCGAACTCCGTAATCTCAAAAGTTACAACGACGGATTTTCTTATCTTCTCGTGATTATCGACGTATTTAGTAAATTTGTCTGGGTAGAACCGTTGCGGGATAAAACGAGCAAATGCGTGACAAGCGCCTTTCAAAATATTCTCTCGAGAAGCGATGGTCGAGTACCCGTGTACTTGCAAACCGACAAGGGTAAAGAATTTATCGCGCGACCGATGCAAGATTTTTTAAAAGAAAGAGGCATACGTTATCGAGTAACTCGCAATCCGGACGTCAAAGCCGCCGTCGTTGAACGCTTCAATAGAACGTTAAAGGAGCGAATGTGGCGCTATTTTACACATAAAAATACGCGGCGTTACATCGAAGTGCTGCAAGATATTGTGCGCGCTTACAATCACACTCGTCATTCGTCCATCAGGATGCAACCGGCAACCGTTACGAGAGAAAATGCTCGCATCGCACGCGAAAATATGGAGCGGCGTAGAGGCGCTGGAGAGAAGGCGGCGTCGAAAGTAATAGAACAAAAGGCTAAATTCGATGTTAACGATCTCGTTCGTGTCAGTAGAGCAAAAGCCACTTTCGAGAAAGGATACGAAGCGCGGTGGAGCGAGGAAATATTTCGAGTTTGTCGCGTTCTTCATTGGCGAAGACCCCGCGTGTACGAATTGTGCGACTTATCGGGTGAACACATCGATGGGATTTTTTATGAACAAGAATTAGCACGGGTCAGAAAAAATTTGAGGGAGGAAGAGTTTATCGTCGAGCGCGTGATAAAAAGCAGAGGACACGGTGCTAATAAACAGCTGCTAGTTAGCTGGCAAGGATATCCTAGTAAATTCGACAGTTGGATTCCCGCTTCGAGTTTAACTTTTCTCCAAGATGGAGGAGGAACAATTTTTTATGGTTCTTCAGAGCGATAGCAGTAAGAAGTATTTCCCTGGAAATACATGCTCTTCTTTCACCACTCAATTACCTCACGGCATACATTTATTCGGGGAATGGGAAGTCGCGCTTAGCGAGATTCAATTTCCCGCCAGTCTTTTTCACGTACGTCGAAACGATAATAAGATTAGATTTGTTGATTTAAAGAGCGAAAAAGATGAGAAAAATGATGATGAGTTTATGGTGAAAGAATTGCACTTACAGACAGGGATTTATGAAAATACAGGGGAACTTATCTACACGATTAATAAAGAGTGCAGACGCAGCGATTCGCATTTTAATTTCGAACTACGGAAAGGTTCAGGTGGTAATGTCCGTATAAGCATCGATTGCGACGACAACTGTACTCTCGTTCATTATATAAATCTACCAGCTAATATTTTTCAAATATTGAAGATCAACGTCGATGATGGCGGCACAATTCACCGTCACAAGTTACCTAATTCCGATGAATTAACGACGTTTTTGAAATTCGGTTATTACATCGGTGAGGGACGCACTGTATCTTTCTGGACTGCAGAACCCTGTAGTCTATGGCACGGTACCCCTGATAAAATGTACGTTTATTGCGACATTTGCGAACCTTACATAACCGGCGATACGCGGAGTCCGCTTCTTCGGATCGTTCCAACCGAAATACCCGAATGTAATTACACGTACGGAACGAATTTAGTAAAATATTTCTCCACTTTGCAATATACTTCTTTGCGTCAAACGAAATTCCATAAAATTGAAATAGATATAAAAGATCACCATGGAGAAAAAATACCATTCGTATCCGGAACGCTGATAGCAACATTACACTTTAGACGCGTCCGTTAATTGCCATTCGCGGTGAAAAGTCTACGAAGCTTTGAGAAAAAACTAAGTCTCCATGGAATACGACGAGTATTACGAAATGCAAAACGGTGGGGGCAGGGGAGGCGGAATTCCACGAATTTTCGTCGGTTCAGCCTATCAGCGCGGTCATGGGATCGGTAGTTTCCTCGGAGGATTATTTAGAAGAGTACTTCCTTATCTAAGCAGGGGAATGCGCGCAGTTGGGAAAGAAGCTTTACGCGCCGGAATTGGCGTGATAGAGGATGTTGAAAACAACACTCCGTTCAGGGAAGCAGTCAAAACGCGGCTCAAGGAATCGGGCGGAAATCTTAAGAGAAAAGTCAAAGAAAATATAAGTAACTTGATGAAGGGCTCGGGATATCATCCACGAAACATCCACGAAAATACGACCGGGTCAGTTTTCCTTCGGAGGGCACGACGCACGCACCGCTAAATCCGGGAGAAGCGCGGTTCGTAAACGCAGACAAGCCGGTAAAAAAAAGAAATCATCGAAAATTGGCGTGAAAAAAACGATTAAAAAAAAATCATCGAAGAGGAAAGCGGGCAAAATTAAAAAGGCAACGAAACATCGACGAAATAGCGGGAAAAAACGCACCGTATCCGATATATTCGCTTAACCGAGGCGCTTTGTAAATTTGTGAGATATGTCCTTTCTTCATACGCACTCGAGCGAGTGTTTAAAGAGCGAGCTCGATCTTTTCAGTTTACCTCCTACTCAAACCAGTATCGAGAATTCGCAATGGGTTTATTACAAACCGGTGACCTCGCTCGCGGACGACGCGCCTATAGAATTCGTCGTACCCGGACACGGAGAAGATTATCTAGATCTCACGCATACCATGCTAAGCCTTCGCGTGCGAGTGGAAAGTTTATCCGGTCCTGGAACATCGACAGCGGGAGGAGGAGGAGTGGGAGGAGGAGGAGGAGCAGGAGGAAACAAAGTAGGCCCTGTGAATCATCTACTACATTCGATGTTCAATCAGATCGACGTGTACTTCAATCAAAAACTCGTATCACCCCCAAACAACGCCTACGCGTACCGCGCGTACATCGAAGCATTGTTAAATTATTCTTCACCGGCAAAAACTTCCCATCTGACTTCCTGTCTATGGGACACGGACGAACCCGGTTATATGGACGCGCTATTAGAATCGGACAACCCCAATCAAGCTCTCTCGTGAGACGCGCCCGATACATCCAAGGAGAACGTTCGGTAGATCTAATAGGTCATCTTCATTGCGACATCTTTAATCAGGATAAATTTTTAATTAACGGAGTGGAGGTTAGAATGAGACTCGTTCGCTCGAGAGATGCGTTTTGCCTCATGGAAAGCAACTCAACGTCGAAAATACGCATTCTAGATGCTAGTTTACTCATAAGAAGAGCAAAAATAAGCCCCGCAGTGTTACTCGAACATGCGCGAATGCTGAGTAAAACAACCGCCAAGTATCCTCTGACGCGAGTCGAGGTTAAAACATTCACGATTCACGCCGGAGTGGTAAGAGAATCGATTGATAACGCGATACTCGGGCAACTTCCGAAACGAGTAATAGTCGGATTCGTCGATAACAAAGCGTTTAACGGCGACAGAAAGTTAAATCCATTTAATTTCAAAAATTACGGCATAAATTTCTTCTCGCTATATGCCGATGGCGTGCAAATTCCGAGTAGACTGCTGCAACCGAATTTCTCAAAAGACCATCCGCTCTATGTCGAGGCTTATAACACCCTCTTCTCAGGAACAGGCATCCATTTTCTAAACGAGGGGAATTCTATAAGCAGAGAAGATTATGCCAAAGGTTTCACGCTTTTCGCTTTCGATCTCACTCCCGATCTATCGGCAAATTGCGCTGGACATTGGAATCTTGTCAGACATGGAAGTTTACGATTAGAGGTGCGATTTGAAAAAGCTATTACCTCAACGATTAATTGTATAGTTTACGCAGAATTCGATAACGTGTTAGAGATCGATTCCTCGCGTCAAATTATCGTTGATTTTAGCGGATGAGACATACTCGAATTTCCCCCTCCCACCGTTATCTATTTTTCATTTCTATTTCTTCGAAAGCTTGACAAAAAGTAGCCGCAGTTTTGCTTTAGACGCGAACGTCGTCACTTCGTGCAAAATAAATTGAAAGTATATTCTACGCATCATGGATATAGTTATCGATATACAAGGTTTCCGCGACGCTGAGGGAAAGTTTATGCCGAAGGAAGTAGCGGTTGTTGCCATTAACGAAGCATTCATAAGTCACTGTATTATGATGCCTCCATATCCATTTGTCGAATTACCCGAAAAATACAGACGAGAAAACAACTGGCTCTCTCGAAACTTCCATGGGATCGAGTGGTTTGACGGAACAGTCAATTCCAAACATTTCATGGCGGAACTATGTGAAATTGCACGACAAGCGCGTTACATATACACCAGAGGTCGAGAGAAGATACATTATTTGGAAAATACACTCGCAAGAAACGTATATAATCTAGAAGGAATCTCTCCTGCTTTCAAAAACCTGTCGGAAGGCGAAGAGCATGAATTGCTCTGCGGTCATCACGGATTTCAGCGAAATTCCAACAAATTTCATTGCGCGTTACGCAATGCGTGCAAATTGAGATACTGGATGCAATCTCAAGAAGGGAACTGCTACATAAGCAGCGCTAATTCTTTTACCGTTGAAAGTTCCGATGACAGTGATACAGAAAGCGAGGTTTTTACAATAAAGCGAAATTTTCCGAATCTCGTTACGTGGAGAAATAAGAGATTAGAAAAAGAACAGGCGAGGTGCGAACAAATAAAAGCCGAGAAAGAAGATTTATCGAAACTTGAGTGTGAAAAAAAGGAAACTTCTACCCTACAATCCTCGCAAGAGGATAAAAATATAACGACACCGACGAGCCAAAAAACAAGTCAAACATCATTCCACACCGCGGAAGATGAATTCGCTCGAAATCTTACGAGCGTTGCATCATCTCAGTATCGAACATGCGGGTGTGTATCCTGCCGACAGAATCCCGAGGGTGTGGACGAAGTCGACGGCCATCGTCGCGAACACTGATAATCACGATCGTCCTGGACAACACTGGGTTGCTTTCTACCTAGACAAGCACGGAGAAGGCACGTATTTCGATAGCTACGGACTACCACCCCTGGATTCCAGATTCAATCTACGACTTCGAAACTCTACTACATATAAATGGAACATCACGCGATTACAGGGCACATTTTCTCAGACCTGTGGACAATATTGCTGCGTATTTCTTTATTATTTGTCTCGCGGTTATAAGCTTAAACAATTTCTCAAAATATTCAGCGAAGATTACGAAGATAATGATAAACTAATCGTACAATTATTTCGTAAAATCTTTCTTCATGGAAAAAAGAAATGTGAAAAATCTCATGTAACGTGCTGTCATATACAAACTTGTACTTTTAAGAACAATTAAACATTAAAGAAACACTATTATGGTATAATTTGTATAATGATATAACAATAAATCTAATTTTTGTAACATAAATTCTTTGTCCATTTTACTTCCTTTCCCACCGATTTAAAATCAATTTTACCCACATAATTCCAAGCTAGAAATATCTAATCGTTTTTAAATATTTTTCGTTTGTTTACCATAGAATTAAGGAACATAACCTCGCCAGTGTATAACTCCAAATGTTAGAAAATTCTAGAGTTTACATCTAGAAAATTTATTCAATCCGCGTGTTTGTCTTAGAATAAAAGCTTCGTATAACTCCGAATTCGACGTCATCGACGTCAGAAATATATAGTGCGAACCTGTCCGTTCTCGTTTTCCTCCTCCCAAATACCGTACGAGCTGGTAAATAATAGTTATTACACACCGAAAATCGCATGTCTTCAAAACCTATATCCACTCGTAATCTATATTGCCCCCATACAAAAAATTCACCGCCTATGAGACGCCTAGAAATCTTCCGCCCTAAGAAAAACGTGATTCTTCATATCCCGTATACAACCAATAAAATTCCAGAAAAAATCGGTTTTCTTCTCTTCGCTCCATCCCACGCGAACAAAAAATCGTATTCCATTCTCGACAAGTATATTCCTCTTACAGACATATTTCTTTTCGCAGTCGCCATTTTGTTTTCGGACTCCGATCGGTCCCAGACGCTTTCTCACCCTTCCCCTACCTCGTCTAGCATTTCGACAACCAATCGCACACATGGGGCACTATGGGTAGAGCCAATCACGCATCTGGCAGCTACGGAGCCAACCAATCAGAACGCTCCCACTAATTACCTAATTATCATCTCCGATCCCCACCGACCAATCAGAACGCTCCATTTCCACGTGACTGCCAATTTTCGGCCACGCCCCTGGCGCCAGTGGGAAGGTGGTGGGGGTTTGTTTTGACGCGCCATAGTGCCCCACTTACTACTTACCTCCTACAATGTTGAGTACTTCATTCCATAAACTTTGTTTTTTTTAATGTTTTTAAGAGGAATTCTATGATCATATAATCCTGGTCTTGCTTAGGCAGTAATTATAGATTCATTGTAGTCATCTAAATCGGTTATACGACTTGATGACGATTGTTTCTTTTCAACTGTAAAATAATGCATATATTATAATTGCTGAGATTAATATCTCAAAAGAGGTACTGAAAATTTTGATTTATTTAATGATACTTTATTCATTGTAACAATGTTATTATCATCAATGTATAACAAATGCATCATCTCTTCATTGAATATTCCAAAGCAATGATGTTGTAAGAGGCTTGTTTCTAACAATCCATCAATATGCCATCCATAATATCCACAATTCGGCTGCAAAATGAAAGAATGTAAGAATTGAGTGCAAAATATAAATAATATTTTCTTGTTTTCTTTTCTTTTTTATTATTTTGGAATAATTTTTTTTTTTTGTATATACTTCTTATTGAAGAAACGAATATGCGAAAAATGCATTCACACAAAAAGAAAATAAATAGGTAAATATACTTTTCTGAAATGGGAAAAGATTTATATTATTTCATAAACAATTCTAAATATAACCTTTAATATCATTAATGATATCTACTGATGTTATATTTTCTTGATTTTCCATGAGTAGCAATTAATAATTTTGGGAAATTCAATGATAAACACATTAATGTGTAACGTAACTACACATAAAATGTAAACACACATACGTAAACTGCATATTACCGCTTATAAACCGCTGCGTAGAGGCGTGAACAAAACGGTGGAACGTCAACGATTGGTCGGAGCTTTGATACGCGAATACGCGCGTATAGAGATACGCGTCATCGGACGGCACCCTGACAATGACAATCTGGTCAAAGAAATGGAATTTGAAGATTACGAAATGTTCTACAATTATTGTAGAATGTCCATAGAAATGTTTAATCAGTTGTTAGATAGTTGTTAGATAGTTGTTGGGCCACGCCATTAAAAAACATTATAAATTAATTAATATATATATATATATATATATATATTAATTAATATATATATATTTATTATTAATTAATTTGATATGATTTAATTAATCATTATTATATTAATTAATTAACTTATCCTGATTTGATCTTTATTCATTTTGCCAAAAAGCTCTGATTATTCTGATTATTCACTGTGTGTGTGTGTGTGTGTGTGTGTGTGTGTGTGTGTGTTTCTTCCGCAAAAAAATTAGATTCAGCGTAACAATAATAGCGTAAACAGCATAAAGTAGGAATCTGATGTTCAAGTAAAAACGATATGATTGGTCAGCGCAAGTTACGCTACGCAAGTTATGCCGCATGTGACCCTTAGATTTGTGGCTCGAAGCGGGATTGAAATGAGCGCAATTTGTCGCATTTCCATCGACTCAAATCTGGTTCTACGTATGTATTAAGAGCGAATTAAGCATCGATGGAAACTAGACCATTGATTGGAGTTTAAACTCAACTCAAATTTTAAATCATGTTGGAGGAAACGGATATTAAGGAAGTTACTTCTAGAGACTTGCGCAGTATCGACCAGTATCGACATCTAGAAACAGCTGTTCGTTATCACCCCTAACGCCCCCAAATATTGTCAATCGTCATGGCTGCTTCCAGGTTGACGAAGCTGTCGAAGATGACATTTGTTAGATAAAAGAAATTAACGAGCGTGTACACAACTATCACTTATTTGAATTAATATCAGCAGCAAGGGATTATATGTTAAAGAGAGAGAGAGAGAGAGAGAGAGAGAGAGAGAGAGAGAGAGTTTGTACTTTTTCTCTTACATCTGTACTTTACATAATTATGGTCGTGTAATTTTATAACTCGTGTGCGCGAATGTTCTATATCTTTCATTTTGTGCAAGTAGTGCTCATCGGTTTAATTAAATATATATTCGAACCGATACAATTGCGTCCATAAGAAATGAAACAATGATGCCGATAAAGGACAATCAAGATGTAGCATGCTTTTTAGTTACCAAGCATTCCACATGGAAAGGGAAGTAAGTATTTTTCCTTTCTGTAAGATATCCTGTTACATATATGTACTTCGTTATATATGATTAAGCCATTTCTTTGCGATTGTATTTAAACACATTGTATAAGCAAAATTAATATATATAATATATGAAGCAAGTTTTTTTTTCAATTTTATTGAGATCACTATATATATATATATATATATATATATATATGTAGAATTTTTTATATAAAAATCATCCCTATGTAATGTTCAACAATTTATGAAAAATTTACATATAAAAACATATGCAATTGTTTATTTAATAAATAATAATCTTGATATCTTAAAATATTCAATTTTAAAAGTAATATTTTTATTGTTTACGGTTATATTACATTAGATAATATTGTATATCTCTTTGAAATACTGAAACTGGTTGCATTCATACAGAAAAAAGTTTGTGTACTGATAATAAGATTCTTTTGTAGGATTGATTTATATATTTAAATTCAGTAAGGATAGTATATTTAGATTATATATTTAGATTCAATAAGGAACTAATGACAAAAATCAACCATTAAAGAAACATAGAATATAGTCAATGTTATCTTTATATCTAAATCTAAGTAATCGCTTTTTAGATACAAGCGTATCTTTTCCATTGGCTCTATGGGAATAACAACATACAATCCTGGTACTTTAGAAGTGACAAATAAATGGGAATATTCTGACTTTATAAATGTACAGCCGATAAATAGAAATCAGTTGGGTTCTCATGAGTTTACTATAACTGTACGTAAGGAACGGAAAAATGAGACCATGAAGTTTAGTTCCGAACATAGATCCCATTTATTGACAGAAGCGCTTAAATATAGAAATTATGTTGAAAAATCTAAAGAAATTTTGGTAAGTTTATGCATATATTTTTGTAGCATTTTTTTTCCTCTTTTTCCCTTTCTCTGTATACATACTGTGTACATATTTAATAGTATAAACTTTTTGCAATAAACACTATTTTTATAGATATATTTTAAAACTCCTTATTCTACTTATGTCTACATATTTATATGCGCGCGCGCGCGCGTGCGTGCGTGCGTGCGTGCGTGTGTGTGTGTGTGTGTGTGTGTGTGTGTGTGTGTGTGTGTGTGTGAAGATAAATAAGAAAATATTTATCTTCATAGAGATATCCAGCTTATAAACATCACTGGTCTGATACCAAATTACCTGTTGTATTGGAAATAACATCGTACAGTCTCGATCAATTAGATCCTGCGACAAACATGGTATTAGCCAGTTATTGTTATAAAGATTTTGAAGGACTGCTAACGATGAAAGATTATCCCAATGGATTTGTTATTGTATGCGGTGGATTTGGACGCTTACATCTCTTCGCTTCTATGCATATGGAAGAGATAAAAAAGAAATTACAAGAAGCTGCATTAAATAATTTGGGCATTAATATAAAAATGTTAAAGGAACCTATAAGACTCGATGACTTTATTGCTCAAAGACTAGGAAAATTTAGCGGTGACGAGCATATAACGAGCGTATCGGAATTTACTGTTCATAAACTGTCTTCTAGGCATTTGGATCCTCAAAGAAGAACGCTTTGTCTCTCAGACACTTGTCTGTTGGAGAGAGATCCTCAAACGTATAACATTTGTACTCTTAGACCATTGTCGGACATTTTTACTTTGATTCGTGATAATGATAATCCTCAATTATTCACTATACAATATCTTAATGGTCAAATGCGCAGTTATATCGCAACAAATAGAGATTCCTTATTAGCATCCTTACTAGATGGTGTAAGAGCATCGGGTAACAGAGATGTTCACGTAAAGATGTATCCAATTGCCAGAGGTAAAAGACTTGGACCTTTCAATCTATCCGTTGACGAAGAAGTCGAAACGACGCATGTTAAGTTTCTTCAGCAACCGCCTGGAGGACGTACATTTGCTGAAATTTTGGAGAGATTTAACGCAAATGTATCATACAGCGGACTTAATTATTCCATCACGCAAGATGTAAGCTGAAGTAACTCTTTCTTTTCTTCTATTCTTTACTTTCTTCTTCCCTCTCCCTTTTCCTTCCTCTCCAGAACAACATTATATTCTAAGAGATATAAATATGTAACTTAACCATTATATTTTGATATATATATGAATTTATACAGTACATTGAAGCGATTAAAATATATCAAGTTTAAAATATCTTTGAAACTTTATAATGAAAACTACACAGACATTTTTGTTTGTCTTTGTTTTGTCATTTGTCTGTCCTTGTCTTGTGAGATCCCTGTATGTATATTGATTATAAAGTTTCAAATAGAAATTAAATACGTTAAACAGTAAAGACATAAAGGGACATGAGGCATTTTCTGTCTTATCTAGGAAGTTGTACTGCTTAAATGGACTGTAACAGCATTAACACTCCAAGTACCATCCATTAATACTCCAAGCATTAATACTCCATCGTATCACGAATGATTACTTACAGGGAATTTTTACTGAAAATAAAGACAAAATTATTCTCGGAGCTTTGAACAATTTGATCAGCAAAGATCTTGAAACGAATAGCGAGATTGAAGCACAATTTCATGCACTACGAAGATTGATAGCTAACAAGATTGGCTTTGCTGCATTTACAACGCATCCTGGTTTTAGAGAAGCCGTTGGTACAAAAGTCGTAAAGGCTTTGAAAAGACAAAATTGTGGTGTAACGCAAGCTGCTATAGATTGTATCTGTGCTCTAATGCAACCGATGCATGACGATTGCGATTTAAGACAAGAACAATTGAACAAGAGTAGCTTGCTTAGCAGTAATAAATTTTTAGAAAGTTTACTTGAAATGTGGATTAATCATATTGTAAGTATTTTAAGTTGTTATAATTATCACTTGTAAGATCAGATCGCTCTAAAAATCTATTTTAAAACTCATCTTTGTAATTGCGTTTGTTCTGCTTTTGTATGTGCGTGCATATATGTGTATTTATTTTTTTTTTTTTATTCTGAAGTCTTATGAGATATCTTGACAAATCTATAAAAAGTTGTCTTCTTAATTGAAAAACATACGTTAAATTTTTACAGTCCTTTGGCAATGTTCAAAGATACTCTGTAAAATATATATATAATATGTAATGATGTAGCGATGGAGATGTTTCACTATTGCGATGCATTGAAATTTTTCTTGTTTTTTTTTTTTAACATTACAGAATCATGGTACAGGTGCACTGGTGGTCTCTGCTATGCTCGATCTTTTAACATTTGCCTTGTGCGTGCCATACAGTGAGACTACCGATGGCAAGCATTTTGATAATCTTTTAGAAATGGTTGCCACAAGAGGTAGATCTTTGTTCAAGTTATTTCAACATCCTTCACTGGCTGTGGTCAAAGGTGCTGGACTAATAATGCGAGCAATTATTGAGGAAGGTGCACCAGAAGTAGCAGCAAAAATGCAAGAGCTAGCACTTGCAGAAGGAGCTCTACCGAGACATTTATTGAACAGTTTGTTTACGATCGGTAGCGATGGCAGATTATTAACACATCGACAATTGTGTCGACACTTAGTAGGTTTATGGGTTACGGGACATCCTACGGCTATGGGATTATTGAAACGAATTATGGTGAGTCCTCGATATATATCTCTGTCAAGATAGATTTGCTCTTTGAAAATGTACTTATTGCTACTATGGATAACGTGGAATTGCTGCAATTTATTTGTAGCCGGTAGGCCTGTTGAATTATTTGGATTCTGATGAAAAGATACCAGACACATTCTTAGAGGAAGAGAGACTGAACAATCGTGACAATTTGAAGATAGCCATAGATCATGCATCAAGAAATAAGAAAAGCCCACAATGGATAGCTATTGAACGTCAGATGCGAGTGGTCGAGAAGCATGTAGAAAATGCTTTGCAACACTGGGGTGCTCGTATCGGTATAGAACGGAGAGAAAAGATTAAAGAGCGTCCGATAGTGTTAAGAAAACGTAGAGAACGAATTAAATCCGAAGCAAATTGGAAATTGTTCTATTATAAATTTAATCAAGATCACGCACTGCCAAATTTGATTTGGAATCATAAGACGAGAGAAGAGTTGAGAATAGCTTTGGAAAATGAGATACGTGCATTTAGTTCGGATAAAGATTTGGCTGGTGGAACTTTGATCGCGTGGAATCATAGAGAATTTGAGGTGCAATATCAATGTCTTTCGGATGAAGTCAAAATTGGAGATTATTACTTGAGACTTTTATTAGAAAAGGATAGTCCGGACAATCCTATAAGAAAATCGTAAGTATATGTATCGACAACTTCGCTATTCGCATATATTCAACAATTAGAAACGTATCGCGCGATAGAACTTTATCTGATTTTGTCTCAAGAATTTATAATCGTGTACATAGTAGATATATGTGTTCCAAACTAAAAAAGAAACATTTACAAGATTTACGTGATTGTAAGTAGCGAAAAACTAAAAAAAAAGAGAAATTGTGCGACTCTTTCGTTACAAATTATATTCTATAATTGCTCGCATTAATTTATTTGGTGCACTTTAGACACTTTATGTAATGAAGTTTTATTTTTAATTACAGATACGAATTTTTTAATGATTTATACCATAGATTTTTATTGACTGCGAAAATTGAAATGAAGTGCCTTTGCCTGCAAGCAATGACGATAGTATATGGTCGATATTACGAAGATATTGGCCCATTCTCGGATACAAAATACATCCTGGGAATGCTGGAGCGTTGCGCGGATAGAACAGAACGTGATAGACTAGTCATGTTTATAAATAAACTCATATTGCACAGGCGAAATGTTAAAGATATAATGGATCAAAATGGTGTGCGAACTTTAGTCGATTTATTGACATTGGCACATCTACATACTTCTCGAGCTGTCGTTCCGACGCAGACCAATGTGATAGAAGCAGGGCCACAGCAAGAACGAATGGAAAAAGAATGGTACTATAATAACGGAGATCAACGTGAAGGTCCGATAAGTCTAAAAGACCTGAAAGATTTATACGGCTCGAGTCATGTGACTTACAAAACAAAAGTTTGGGCCCAAGGGTTAGATGGGTGGAAAACGATCTCACAAGTGCCACAATTAAAGTGGAGTCTTGTCGCAAAAGGAACTCCCGTGATAAACGAAAGTGAATTGGCCAATTTAATTTTGAATATTTTAATCAAGATGTGCGAGTATTTTCCAAGTAGAGATGCCGATGATGCGGTAATCAGGCCTTTGCCACGTGTGAAGCGATTGCTGTCTGATCTTCAGTACCTGCCACATATTGTACAGCTTCTGCTAACATTCGATCCCATTCTAGTTGAAAGAGTTGCTACATTGTTATGTGAAGTGATGCGAGATAATGCGGATGTATCCAAAATTTATCTTACTGGTGTGTTTTATTTTATCTTAATGTACACTGGTTCTAACGTCTTGCCAATTGCGAGATTCTTACAGCTTACGCACACAAAACAAGCCTTTAGGAACGATGATGTGAGTTTATAAATCTGTTTTCATAATAAAGATTCATAATAAAGATTGTAATTCAGTTACGATAAAGAAATATCTATAATTTGCATGTATTTTATTTACATTCTTTAGAGCACTTCTTCAGATATTATGCAACGAAGCATTCTCGGTCAATTATTGCCTGATGCAATGGTGAGTTATTTAGAGAACCACGGAGCAGAGAAATTCGCGCAAATATTTCTTGGAGATTACGATACGCCAGAAGCGATTTGGAACGCAGAAATGCGACGAATGCTTATTGAGAAAATTGCTGCGCACATTGCAGATTTTACTCCCAAGTTGCGAAGTCATACCATGGCCAGGTATCAATATATCGCTATACCTGCTATAAGATATCCACAATTGGAAAACGAATTGTTCTGCCAAATATTCTATCTCAGACATCTTTGCGATACTGTTAAATTTCCGCAGTGGCCTATCCCAGAACCTGTAAGTGCAAGCGAGTTGACTTGAGCCTTCTCGATATATCTCGTGTATATCTTGTGTATATCTTGTACATAATATTTTACGTAACAGTAATATGTAATATTGAATTAGGTGCAATTGTTGAAAGATGTATTGGATGCATGGAAGAGAGAGATAGAGAAAAAGCCACCTCTGATGACTGTGGATGAAGCTTATAAGCAACTTGGCTTACCAAGTGGAAAACAGCATGATGGAGCGATCGTCAGGAAATCATTTTATAAATTAGCTCAAATGTATCATCCTGATAAAAATCCTGAAGGCCGGGTAAGTCTGCGTTTGAATTTGTTAATCTCTCTTTACGAATCAAGCGTAAGCGTGTCTACATATACATGCGCGTGTATATGTATACGCATACACATGCATGTAAAATGATAATGATTTTAGGATAAGTTCGAAGCTGTCAGTCAGGCATACGAATTTCTGTGTAGCCGCAGTTGTTGGTCAACGACTGGCCCTAATCCTGACAACATTGTTTTGATTCTGAGGACTCAAAGCATTCTTTTTCATAGATATACGGAAGAACTTGGACCTTACAAGTACGCTGGTTATCCTCAGTTAATCAAAACAATCAAGCTAGAAACAGATGACGAACGATTATTTTCAAAGTCTGCTCCGTTATTAGCAGCTGCCAGTGAACTCGCGTACCACACTGTGCACTGTTCGGCTTTAAATACCGAAGAATTGCGAAGGGAGGGTGGTTTAGACGTATTGCTAGAAGCATATACACGATGTGTGTCCGTCTTGAGCAGATCAAGTAAATCCACTGACGTAGCGGTACAAGTTTGTATGCATATCACTAGATGTTTCGCTGTTGCCGGATCATTTCGAAGTTGCAGAGATAAGATTATCGAATTGCCGCAACTTGTAAGAGACCTTTGTAGGATACTGCATTTTAAGGTATCTACAAGATTATTTTATAACTTAAGAATAGAATTCTTTCTTTTTAATTTGCTGTCTTTTTCTCAAGTTTTATTTTTCTTTATCCTCCTTGCAGCATTTAACAAGATTGTGTGCGGTTGCCACAGAATGTATTTCATCTTTGGCTACGGATAGCATATTGCAAATGCAACTGTTACAATCTGGTGCTTTATGGGATTTGTTGCTCTTCATGTTCAACTATGATTATACCTTAGAAGAAGGTGGTGTAGAAAGAAATCAGGACGAAAATCGTCAAGAAGTAGCCAACAACTTGGCTAAATTGGCAGTTCGTGCTTGTGCTAGATTAGGTGGTTATATGAAAGGCGAGAACGAGACACCCGTTAATCCAGTCACAGTCGCCGCTTTGGAATGTTTGTTAACACCCTATTTGGCGCGTCAGCTTATTAAAGACAAACCCGAAGAGATTTTAAAGATATTAAATTCTAATTGTTCAAATCCATATTTAATCTGGGACAATGGCACTAGGGCGGAATTAAATGAATATTTAGAACTGAAACGGCAAGAGAGATTAAATAATAGCGACAATTTTGAACATGATTTTAGTGATTTCAAGTACACCGCTCATGCTAACGAATTGATAATCGGCGAAATATTCGTGAAGATATACAATGAACAACCAGCGTATCCAATTGAGGTACGTTTCTCTCTATATTAGAAGATAAAATTATGTGTGTAAAATAGCTTAAGGTAATCATGCACACACCCACATACACACGCGCGCACGCGTGTATATATATATATATGTGTATATATATATATATATATATATATATATATATATATATACACATATGTATGTATAAAAAATATATTATATAATAAATCATGATAAAAGTAATCTGAGAGTAAGAGAGAGTTAACTTTCAGAATCCGAAAAGTTTTACGATAAATTTGCTTGAATTTCTGTCACTATCTTCGGAGTACTTAACATCCTTGGGAAATGTCGCTTCGGTTAAGAAGGACCACGAAAAATTGGAACACGTTGTTATGGCGCTTAAAGCTTTGAACAACGTTATCAAAAATAATCCTGGGATTGAATTACAGTGCATGGGGCACTTTAAATTGTTGTTTGGACTTCTGAATTGTAATAATTTTAAATTAATACAGAAGAGTGCTTTAGAAGTAATTAGTAATGTTACCAAGAATCAGGAATGCGTTGATGATATTGCCGCGAATGAAGTTGTAGTGCATTTGTTGTTATGTTTGCACAGTCTGAAAGAATATCAGCTTCTTGTATTAGAAACTTTGTACGCACTGATGAGTTCGACTAAAATTGTGAAAGATGCATTAGCAAAAGGTTTGTAAGCGATACAATCATGTCAATATAAGGAATATCGATATGAATTTGTAAGATTTGTCTCATATATAGCATACTGACAATGAATTCTTTCAGGAGCTGTTGTGTATATTCTTGATCTTTTTTGTAATTCGAGTAATATTCAGACAAGAGAAGCAGCAGCTGAATTACTCGCGAAAATGTCGTCCGACAAATTAGCTGGACCAAAAGTCAAACTTGATTTATCAAAATTTTTACCAAGATTATTCAGCGAAGCTATTCGCGATGCACCTAAGCAGTGTGTACATATGTTTGAAACGCAGCACGAAAATCCCGAGTTGATATGGGATGATGATGCAAAAGTTAGAGTAGCGAGGATTATCGCAGAATTAAAAGACGAGTAAGCTTTATAAATTGATTTATATTGATTTGTTACGTACCGTTTCTTGTTTCATCTATTTTTTTTCTTTTTTCTTTGACAGTTACGTTGATGTTGAATTAATTATATCTTATCCTTTCAGATATCATGCATTACAGAGACGAAATCCTAATGCCATATTAAAATTACCTGATACTCAAAATAATATTGATATCGCGACAAATGAACCTATCGTAGGAGGGGTGTACCTTAGATTATTTATAGCTAGTCCTGCTTGGGCGCTTAGGAAACCAAAGGAATTCTTAAGTGAGCTGATGGACACGACATTAACGTTAATGTCCAAGGAAAAGACTGATGTAAATATCAAGTTATATAAGAATACATAAAAATATTTATTATATTGCATTTACGCGTGTGAGTTTTCGTATTTTGTGTATTTTCGATGTCTTTCTTTCTAGACGGATATGTTAGAATTAACAACGCAGGCTCTTGTGTGTTTACTTCAAGCACAACCTACTTTGGCGGACCAAGTACCATCCTTGGGTCACATACCACGACTCTGTCGACAGATGGCTGTTCAGAACAGTCAGCCATCTGTCTATAAGACAGCTATATTAATTTTGCATCAATTGGCTACTAGTGAAGTGAGTAAATTTTTGCTTGTGTATGACTTGTAATTACATTTTTAATTCATTCGATACTTGCATAGATATGTATCTCGTCTATATGTCAAACGGAATGCATAAGTCCACTGAAACATGCAATGCAATCGAGAAGAGACATGATTGCGATAGCATGCGAAACATTGAATAGATTATTTTCGACAAATGAAGATAGACTTGTCAAGCAAGTATGTGTAAAGAGAATCTGTGTAATTCAAGTTTATGGTGTAACCCGTAAAAATATCGATGTATCTGTATTATTGTAGGCATTGGACGCTGAAATGGTACCATATCTCTTGAATATATTGGAAGGACGGTTAGATATTCTCGAAAATCCTGCCACGACTAAAGCACAAATAGTAAAAGCTTTAAAAGCCATGACAAAAAGTTTACTTCTTGGTGAAAAAGTTAATGCCATTTTGGAAAAATCAAGTGTATGGGCGGAATATAAAGATCAGCGGCACGATCTGTTCATTTCTAACAATATTAGTTCTGGTTATCTTACAGGTATAATATATGTGAATTCCTAACGCATATAACCGAATATTTGTTTTTGCCAATTAAATTTTGATTAAAATTTTGATTGTTATTAGCTGGAACACCTGTATCTGCTGGCTATCTGACAGCAGGGCCAAGTACAACTTTAACCACGGGCCCACCACCAGTAGACAAAGAAGATAATTTAATTAATAGAAATGATAGCATCTGATGTAGATAACATTGTAAGTGATGCAAAAGGCAGTAAGAACATTAATACTGAGAGATTTCTATCGGTAGATAATACCAATAATAGAGACTACATTGTCTGTGATTTTTGGCTTCTTAAAGAAAGAAATTTATTAAATATATTATTTTTGCTGTATAATCTTTATGTTAGAGAATTATAAGACATAATATTTTGTTCTTTGATTACATTTATATATGAGTAATAACATAGTTATAAACTTGTCAGTTTTTAAGGCAACACACACACACACACACTCTCTCTCTCTCTCTCTCTCTCTCTCTCTCTCTCTCTCTCTCTCTCTCTCTCGCGCGCGCGCGCACACACACACACACACACACACACACACATGTACATACGTCTTTATTATCAAACAGATTGACAAATTTTTATCTTATATTCAACGGCGTGAGATTTTGTTATGTTTCTGATAAACGAATTTACATTTATAAATTCATCTGTAAGATATTTAACAAATAAGAATGAAGACCGACAGTATTGCCTAATACATTCAAAGTTGATCTTTTTTCTTTATCAAAAACTCTGAGTGAAAGAATAATTATCAGCTGATTAAGCTTGGCTTTAAATAATACAAGTTGTTTCCTTTTCTAATATTTTTTTGCATTTACTTTCGTAACTCTGATATTACATTCTTATCCGTGACCGAATATTATATTTTTAAACTTACGCGCTAATTATAAATTTGTATTTTAATTACGCGCTAATTATAAATTTGTATTTTTATTAAGGAATTAATACTATGAAGAATAATACATCTTAATCAATTTTTATGTTCTTAGAAACATTTGTGTATGACATGGAACATAAGATATTTTTAAGGAGATTAACCATGAGTTCACTCAAATGTAAAAAAATTCCTGAAAACTATGTGTAAGATTTATAATAAACAATATATAGGTATAAGTCGAGTACACGTTAACAAATTACAACGAGAAACATGGCTATTTTCGGCAAGCAGGATCTTGGTTGCTAGATTTTTCTAAATAAAATAAATTCAAACAGTCATATTATCAACTAGGCGCCACTATAATCTGCCACAAATTTAGCAACCAAGATCCTACTTGCCGAAAATAGCCATGTTTCTCGTTGTAGTTTGTTATTTATGTAATTGCAGTAAAATCAAAAAAAAAATTATCCAACAGAAATTCATATGTAATAACGCGACAACTTTTCTGTGATAGCATATTGATTGTAATGAAGAAACACGAGATACCGATAAATTCCAAATCTTGTCACTGAAAAATTTTCAATGCTAATGTTCCAATTAGAAATATAAAATGTATTTAATTGTATAAAACTCGAAATATCTTTGTTTTGCAAAGTGATAAAATTAAAATTAAAGAATTGGAAAATCCTATTTATACGCAATACGTAAGTCATGAAATTTTTATTATCGGAATAAAAGATTTGATTAATTGAAGATATATTTATATTTTTACTTACAAATTGTGTGTGTGTGTGTGTGTGTGTGTGTGTGTGTGTGTGTGTGTGTGTGTGTGTGTGTGTGTGTGTGTGTGTGTGTGTGTGTGTGTGTGTGTGTGTGTGTGTGTGTGTGTGTGTGTGTGTGGTATGTGTGAGATTATATGATTGAATTATGATAGTTACCAAGTATAACAAAAAAATATCTTCTTATATTTAAAAATATATCTTCTCAAGAAAAAAATATTAATTATATATATATATATATATATATATATATATATATATATATATATTATATATATTTTTTTTTTCTTGAGAAGATATATTATTTTTAAATATAAGAAGATATTTTTTTGTTATATTTGGTAACTATCGCAATTTAATCATATCTTAATCATATCTAGATTTTTGATAGGTTTGACTATTTGTTATTTGAAAGATATATAATCTTTTTATTTTGACTAGACAAACGCGCGCTATTTATTTTTTTCAACACAAGAGCAAAAATTAATATAATACTATTATACTACTATTATACTATAATATTTTTAACTTCTTGATACACAATTGTCGAAACGATCCTCTGTGAGATCAATACGATGACAGCTATTCACGAAGTTAGCGCAGCGAGAGAACCAATCAGCATCACGGAAAAGCGGCAACAATAATTTCGAGAGATGCGAGTATCGATATCATGTCTTTTTTTAGAAAGGACTAGCACGCAGCGCGCGCTACGCGCGCGCCTTTTATTTATCTCCATTTTTATTTATTATTTCACGGTTCGTATGATTGCTGTACTCTATTTCATCGCAAAACATTTCTTAAATATTCATACACTTTTATCGTATATAATTTTATTATACTTTTACCGTATATACTTTTATTTCTATCCTCAACTTACTTTTTTCTATCTTCCTTTCTCTTTATAAGATTTGATATATCTTTCAATTTTATAAAAATTACAAGATGATAAAAATGAAAAATAAAATATATGATGAGAAACAATAAAAAAGAAAGGATGAGAGTATGTTATTACCCATAAATAACACTAATCTTTTCATATTTAAATAACTTTTTCCCTAGCAATATTCTTCTCTTTTTTTTTAAATCCTCGATTAATAATATTATATCATTTGCATATATAAAGACTGCTATTTTCTTTCTTAATTTTACTCTTCCTCATCTTTATCAATAATATGCTATTATTTTTAACAGATTTGCAATGTAACAGGCCAAGGACAGAACTATATTTTTCAAACTTAATAAATAATTAATAATTTATATCTAATGATATATCTATGCTATATCAATTAAAATGCTATATCAATTAAAAATTTTCAAGAAATTTATTGCGAAAAATTCCACATGAGAAATACTTCCGATTAAAATATATCCTTTTTTTCGTTCTACACGAACATTGATGCCGGTAACATCCTGCCGGTACAATACAAAGAAAGAAAAAAGATGAAGTTTTACATATATTTTGTATATAAAGCGTAGCATTTGAACAAAAAAAAAGAATATAATATAATATAATATTAATATAATACAACATATAATAATAATAATAATAATAATAATATATAATATAATATTAATATAATATTTGTAGCGATAAAAAAAAACACAGGATACTGGAAGTTTATTTTATTATGTTTATTTGTATTAAAAAATTTCGACGATTTATGAAATAAAATGGAATGCATTACTGGCAAAAATTTTTACTTTTAATCGAGTAAATTATAATATTTGGTGAATTTGTATAAAATAAATTTTCATGTTCTATGTCTGAAAATTAGTTTCGTAATTATACTATTATTAAGCAATAAATAATACGAACCATAAGAAGTCCAATTCAGTTTAATTCATAAATTGAGATTGCTTAATTTACTAAGCAATTCTTCATTCTTCTTACAGATTATGTTAAATTCAATGTACAATATTCTCCAACATGTTTCTACAAACATATCATTATCAACTTTAATAGCGTTCAAACGAATACCGTTAACTAAAAATAAAATATAACACAAAGTATTAATCTTTTATAATAAAATATTAATAATAGACGTAAAAAACATTTAATATTTATCTGAAACAATCTTGAATATCCAAAGCGAGATCTTCCAGACGATTCTTTCTTTTTAAATTAAATGATTAATAAAAAACACTTTCAACCTTTCCTAAGATTATTCGCTCTTCTACTTTTCTTCAATTATATAAATGATATCCGTAACTAATCTCAAGCACACAACTAACTCGTCATGACACGAGTTATCACCGGCTATCATCACCGCGCCACGGTCAAACTCGCCACGATTTCGACCGCCAGCATCGACCAGCCAATCAGCGGCGCGAAAAAGCGGCAATAATACCCTTCAATACATTCGACCGACGATAAACTTCGAGTGTTTCATGAATTTTTTTATTATGGACTGGCACAATACATGCGCGCGCTTCGCGCGCGTCAAGAATAAAATAAGCATGTAATAAACTTTAAAAACCATACCATTTTCAATATTTCTAATACATACAATATTTTTTAAATTAATTAATTAAATATAATATAATAAATGAATAGAAATGTATCAACATAATGTATTTATAAGCGTAAATGTATCAAATATTTACACTTTAAAAAGTATAAATACACACACACACACACAAAACTTTCTTGAAACTAATAATAAGAAACTATATAAAATAGTTATAATTTGAATATTTATAGTATTTTCAATATCCATGTCCAAGAACAAAATAAACGCGTATGTGTGTACACATAATTACAACATTTCGAATTTTGTTACCATATACTTCAATCTTATTAAAAAAATATATTATTTGCGCTTCATCCATGAATATTTTAAATATTTTATTTGCTAATGTTTATTTCGAATTGTTTCATTTTTATTTTATTGACTTTAAGTCATATATACATATATACATGTACTATTTAATTTGTGTTTTATTACGTTCTATTTTATTACATATAATAAAAGTAAACAAAAATATCATATAGTCTTTATAATGTATCTCAATTAATTTTTTTTAAGTACAAACTCCCTGTTTCCTCAAGTACATCATTCAAGTACCTTTTTATAAACATAATTTTTTTACTTGATTAAGAAAATTAAGAAGATTATCATTTCTTAAATAAATTTTTAACGAATCCCAAGAACGTACTCGTGATAATGCAATATACAATTATCCATGAAAATATCTTTATGAAGATCCATTGCAATTTTTTCGAAAGTTTGTTTTTGTGCTAATAGCAAATGCTAATTTTATTGGAAACTGTCTTCTTTTGAAAATAATGGGTATATTTTCATAATACAAAGTGATACAATTAAGAAAAACAAAATTTTTCTAATTTTATTACCTGTCAAAATTTCACATCGTAATAAATTATTATTCAAATCTAAAATTAACAATCTAGTACCAATACACAAACCTTCACTGATATTAAGATTTCTAATAAGTTACACAACAGTATATCTTCGCAAATGTAATTGGTCATGTGGTCGAAGACATGTTGGTTGAGAGAAAGAGTTGAGATATTCTGTCATAATTATTTCATGTATTCCTCATCTTAGTCTTTTCAAGAATATCTACACTTATATAAATTAAAATAAATTATCTTTGTTGTTTCATTCAACAAATTTACTACTTTTTTGTTTATTTCGTCAACATTGATATTTCTTGCAAATAATATAATGTAATTAGTAATAACTTTATATCTTTTATGTGTTATAATATCCCCATATATTTCCTTTATCATATCTGAATTAATACTTGCAATACATCTTTTTGGAATTTGAACATTATTTAATTAGTCATTTAAAGTACCGTTACCTAAATTTGGTAAAAATGCAAAATATCATCACATGCCTCGGTAGTTGAAAGGATAAGATGCCTGCCCGGTAAGCAGGAGATCCAGGTTCGATTCCTGGCTGAGGTGGTATTTTTTCGCAAAATAATTACGAATTTTCACGACTGGTTCGTGGTCGGGCCCCGCCGTGACGTACACCCTCCCTTCTTATTCGGGGGCTCGAGCCATGCTTGATGCAATCTCTCCTGTCGTGCTCCAGGAGGATTATTTGTATATTTGCCAATGGCGTTGGAGGGTGTCGCCGCTGCAGTCCGACCTGCATCCATCGAGTGAGAGACCAACATCGCTCTGGAGTACCGGTCGTGGGGATTCGAAAGAATACATGTATATATGTATATTGTAATATATATATATATATATATATGTATCATTGTATTGTTGACGTGTTATTCTAAACACGTTATTTGCGATAAATATCATCACATGCCTCGGTAGTCGAAAGGATAAGATGCCTGCCCGGTAAGCAGGAGATCCAGGTTCGATTCCTGGCTGAGGTGGTATTTTTTCGCAAAATAATTACGAATTTTCACGACTGGTTCGTGGTCGGGCCCCGCCGTGACGTACACCCTCCCTTCTTATTTGGGATAATTTTTGTCTAACAATTGACATCAATTAAATAATCCTTTTTTATGTTAAATACACGAGTACAAATGTCTGTCTGCAGGTTGTTGATTCGGAAGTAAATTTTTTTTAATTTCACGCCAATTTGAATTACAAGTCATAGTAATGAAGATATTTGATCTTCCATATTTTCGCACTATAGTCATTGCATCTTGATAATGTTGCAACATATTACGCGGCGAACTCAAGTGGATAGAATATCTAAAATCGACGCATAACATAACTTCAAAATATCTTTCAAGAATTCTTTATGAAATATTTTAAAGATGTTTCTTAAAGAATTCTTAAAGATCTTAAAGTTAACTTATGCGTCGATTTTAGACATTCTGCTTATTGAAAACTAACGTGGAAGTATAATTATTTTTCCAATGTGAGCACCATTATTTGCAGCATTTGCCAAATACTCCATTAATCCTTGATAAGTTTCAGCTCGTAATTGTTTTTGATTTTGTTTACAATAATTAATTCGATCTTTTTCAATTTTAACATAATTATCTACCAGCCATTGTTGAAATAATCGCCTTTTCATAATAAAAATATTAAAATTATCACGTACAACTATTCAATATTTTATATATGCAGCTCTACTTATTCATTTATTACTATCTGTAAATTATTATGCCAACCTTGATGAATTATCGTATGGGTAATATAATGGATAAATCTATTCTACATTTGGATCCATCGTATTGACCTGTTGTAATGTTTTATTATTTTTATTATAAATTGTCACATAAGTTTCCGGAATTTCACCGTCTGCCGTAGTGGAAAAAACAGCTGCTCCTTCATTCACTCTTTGTATGTTATGTCGACTGCGATCAATGTCCCTTTTCGTTAAAAAAAACTTAACTCATGTATATTGTAATTCACGTATATTGTAATTTTCAGTTAATTGCTGTTGCATTTAAATTTCTTCATTTATTTAAATGATATACATTATTATATAAAGAATTTTTTGGTTATATTCTATTTTGTTCTGTATATTAAAAAAATATATTACATCATAAAATTTAATTTAATTTATTATTATTTAATTATATATTGTGTTACCGGATAAAAAAACTTTAAATAAATATAATTAAATTTTATATTATTATGATAAATAACACAAATATGTAACGTTAAGTTAATATATAACATATACAACATTAAATTTATATAACATTACATTATTATTCATATAAAATATTAAATTATTTATACAATTAATTAATTACTTATTTATATATAATTATTACTTATATAACATAATTTACATAAATTTACATAATTACATTAAATTTATATATAATATATACATTTATTCTTAATGTAGTATATGATATATATTATATATATATTATATATTTTTACTTTAAAAAAATATATACATATATGTACATAATTTATTTACAAAATATGTACATAATTTTATAGGTATATTTGTATATATTTTTTATACACAAACGTTACAAATATACTTACAAAACAATATATTTCATAGTTTGTACAGTATAATATAATTTATTAAATAGCAGTTTATGATTTTTATGTCTCAACTGAATGAGAATAATAGGAGAATAATTTTTCATTTTATGTATTATTTATTTTTATATTACGTTTACAGAATAAAATAATTTAATTGTATAATAAAACATATGTTTCTATATTTACATATAAATATATATAATCATACAAATATATATAATCATACATATAATTCAACTTTATAACACGTAACACAAAAAATATTTCAATATAATTGTATCACACACACACACACACACACACACACACACACACACACACACACACACACACACACACACACACACACACACACACACACACACACACACACACAGGGTGATTCAAAACCACCGTTTGTCCTTAAAATGTCATATTCCTGAAACGATTCTAAGACGATTTTTTCTCTACCAAATTTTTATCAGAAGCTTAATTTTTTAATTATAACAAACAGTTCGTGAATTATGGGTACAGAAGATAGACAGGGACGATGCAACTCAGCAGGCGTCCGACGCGGGTGATTGCATGTGCGTGTGCGTGCACCGTGCGTGCGTGCGCGCATATGTGTTGTAAGATGCAAGCATGTATGGCGTTTGCGAGGAGCGTTATTCACGATGTTCTGAGTTTGACAGTGAAAAAAGATCTTGACCGTCGGTGAGATGCGAACGTAGGTCCTCAAGTGTTCAAGGCTGGCGCGCTATCACTGCGCTATGCGAGCCATGGTTCTTTTCATCAATGCTTTGTTTAATTGATGAGCAGGGGACCGTCACATATGCATGTGTTGCATGTATCAATACTCGCGTAGCTATCAGCTGATTGCATCGAGTGCCTCACGTAATCGCCCGCGTCGGAGTGAGTTGCACCGTTCCTGCCTATCTTCTGTATGCGATTCGTAATTCACGAACTGTTTTCTCTTATAATTCAAAAACTAATCTTCTGATAAAAATTTGATAGAGGAAAAATTATCTTAGAATCGACTCAGGAATATGACATTTTAAAGACAAACAATTGTTTTGAATATATATATATATATATAAACTTTTCTTAGTTTTGTATTTATATAGAAATCCTTTTCTTTTGCATCTGTAAATAAAAACATTACACACTATACATACACATTTTAACATTACACGTTGCATTTACTTTTTTTCAAAAAAATAGATTTTTTTATGATGTTCTGTTTATTACTCTTTTCTAAAAATAATAAATTAGTTTACTAATTGACACAAATTATATTAATTTATTTGATATTTTTCTGATTGTGAGTTAAGAATTTCTAAACTTTTTTAATTTAACAATTTACAATATCTTCTAAAATAAAAATAAAATATTAGTAAAATGGTCCAATTTACTTTTTTTGCTAAATCTCTTTCAGGTTTCCTTTTTATTGATATATGTACCTTTTTATTGGTATATATACCTTTTAGTAGAATATTTAATGACATATATCCATCTAACTTACGTATATTGTTTAAGTCATTAATAAGTAAATACATTGGATTGACCATAAAATAATAAAAATTTGAAATTACATATATAATATGTTAGAAAAACAAGAGTTAATATAAATTAAGAATTACAAAGAATTACAAATAAGACAAAGAAAATAAGTAAAAATCTAAAAGAATTATTTTTTGACTATTTAAAATATTGGAAGGGTACCGACAACAAATACTGATTCAATAATATATAAATATTATTTAATCTGATTAAATATTAATATGCAAATACAAAAATTAAAATGTTGGATAAAATTGCATCAACAAAAATATATTTGTATCTGTATATACATCTATATGTTTTAAATATTAAAGTGAGAGAGTATTAAACATTGAAAAAAAGAGAAATAAATTTTAAATTTTTCAAAAAATTAATAAATATCAATATGTATTACTTGTTGTCTGCATAATTCCTATTATTTCTATTTTATCTCCTTTAATAATATTTCTAGTAATTTTATATAACTTTCATAGAAAAAATTTGTTATATGTATTTTTAATTTATAATTGCTGTTATTAACCCGTAACCAAATACTTCGTTTAATTTATTATCAAAAATTTCAGCAAAATTTGTTTTTACATATGTTTCTAGAACTGTAAAGTATATATGTAATGTTGAAATAAAAGTAAAGCATTCAAAGCGTACAAAAACAAATCAATTTTACTAAATAAAATAAACAATAACAAATAAAAAATATGTAAAATATGTAAAAGTATATATATATATATATATATAATGTGATAAGATATCTTTATAAAGATAAAATTTTATTAAATATATCATATATGTGTGTGTGTGGGTGATGTGTGTGTGTGTGTGTGTGTGTGTGTGTGTGTGTGTGTGTGTGTGTGTGTTGTGTGTGTGTAATCTGATATAAAATTCGCAAAAAATTATTAAAAATTTCAAACTTGCGTATGTAAAATTTAGTTCGAAAACAAATACTAACCTAAATATGAAACTAAATTTAATTTATAAAATTTGTTAGGAGAAAAAAAAAGATAAAGTGAAAGAGAAAAGATAGAGGAAAGAGAGAGAGAGAGAGAGAGAGAGAGAGAGAGAGAGAGAGAAAGAGAAAGGAGCGGAAAAAAGATTATTTAATGTAAATATTTTATACAGCTACATTAAAGATGTGTTGGAAAAGATGTGTTGAATTTAACATAAATCACATGTCCCAAATGATCTATTCAAAATTTTGTGTTAATTTAACACAAAATTTGGATGTGTTAAATAATAACACCGATGCTATGTTTACATTTCAACAAAAAAGAAATGTACCCTTGATCTTAATTTGAAGTTAATTGTGTACAATGAACACAATTTTTATGATAAAAATTAACACATAAGAAGTGTTCTTTTTACAGTTTATAAATGTAACTGCTCAAACTTTTAATTAATATAATGTAAAAATTACACTATTTATTTGTTTAAAATTTTATTTCTTCACTATTTTTACAAAGTTATGGAAGAAAAAAATTTTTAAATGTTGCTTATAAAAAACTCTATAAAAAGACAATCTTCTTCTGCAATGTAAATTTTTTACTGATTTATATTAAATATATTTATCGTGACACAATCTCAGAAATTTTTGTAAATATACATTATGAATATAGGTAAGAGGTATAGCACAATGGTATTATTTCGAATTAACAATAAACATAGTTAATTGTGGTAAAAAAAAATATTAGATAAAAGTATAATACAATAAAATATATTATTTTATATTATTAAAAATCCTTTAAAGAATCTTTTTAACAAACTCTTTTTAAAGAATTTTTTTTAAGATTCTAAGCAAAAACAGAGAGAGAGAGAGAGAGAGAGAGAGAGAGAGAGAGAGAGAGAGAATATATTTGTGCAGATAAGTCACATACATATTATTTTATTAGTATTAATATTAGTAAAGCCAGTTATTTAAAATGTAAAATATTTATACGTAAAAATGCAATAGAAAATATATACAAGTTCATAGAAGCAATTATGTACATTATATATATAATTCGCCTTTTAATCAATGGCATTAATTCATGTAGAAATTCTCTGAATATGATTACTGACGCCTAACAATGTTTGCATTGCAGTAAAGAATTACTAATAGATATTTATAAATTTTATTATAAATATTATTTCAGAATTTAAACATTTCTGAATAAATGAAATCGAATGAAACACTAAGAATCACATATAATCATATATATTACATGAGTTTTCAATTAAATCAATATTATTACATCAATGTTATATATTGTTATATAAAAGAATCTATATTATTGAAGTAACATATATAAGCTCATTATTGTAATGATACGTTATAATTATTTTTTTATGAATAATACAATTTTTTTATTTTAAGAAATAAGTTTATATGTACTTACATTGTAAAATCATATTTTGGATCCAATATTTCATTTGTAGTGAATAATTCGACTGGATTTATTTTTTCCATTTCTGTTTTTTCTATTTGTACATTTTGAAGTTCTGAATGTGTCATCTTTGATTTAAAGTAATTTTAACATTTATAGTATACATTTATAGTATACATTTATAGTACATTTATAGAAAGATTTATAAATAAAAAGAAACAGAAAACCTGAAAATGTAAAAGATTAGAAGAAAGAGAATAAAAAGATATAGATGTATATAATATTATAAAATATCATCTTTAATATTACAAAATGTCATCTAGTACAAATAATTTGTCTTAATTCGTAGATTGAAAATAAAATGAAATAAACTGGATGAGTGATACACACAGACGAATATTCACCAATACACATACGCATATGCATACGCTTAAGACCAAGTATATATATATATATATTACAAACTCAAGTTATCGATCAAGTCTACTTAGAATTTGATCGGTTTAGCCGTTATTGAGTTCCGATAATTTCAGATGCTCGCATCTCGCCGACACGTGTAAAGTCACACGGTAACGTTCTTGATTGACTTGACATCCGAGACACTACCGTATCTCTTGATACAACTAAAAAATTATATTTAAAAATAATACGTTCATGAATTATATAAAAAATTGTCTAATGAATTGTCTAATGCTGCTGTAAGGTATTTTAAAAGATATGACTAACTATTATTATATTTTTTATTTAACACAAAATGCTGGAATGAGGAATTCATTAATTATCCGTGATATCCATAAATATTTAATAGATCAATCGTTAAGATGTTGACAAAAACAATAACTTATAGTATTTCTATACAATTAATTAAATTATATTTTTTAATTACAATTTATTTTTCATTAAAATGTTATGTATAAACGTGTTTATTATCAAATGAACGCAATAAATGTTTATCAATTAGTAGAACATATTCGACTATATTCTAGCTAATTACACACACACACACACACACACACACACACGCGCGCGCGCGCGCGCGTATCTAATTAAATAGTCTAATTAAATTAATATTTTCATCTTTTTTCTTACGTTTTGTACATTTTTAAGATGTTTCAACAATCTTTTAGATTCTGTATTCCTTGGATATCTATAATATAAATGGATGTTATTGAAAAATCTCTTTTGGAGTATCGCAAAATTTTATCGCTCTTTGTATAATTCGAGATTTTTTATAATTATTAGTAAATATAAAATACATAATTGATGGAAACATTGAAAGTATATTGTTTTCTGAAAGCATCGATATTTAGATATTTAGATATTTTTATAGAAATTTTCCACAAAAATTTTGATAAACAAACTATTCAATTATCTAGTTAATATACACACACACACACACACACACACACACACACACACACACACACACACACACACACACACACACACACACACACACACACACACACACACACACACACACACATATAAAATATATATTTATTACTTGTAATATTATATATATTACAAACTATTTGAATAGATCTACGTATGTAATTAAAACATATATTACATAAAATTAAAACATTAAAGATTGTAAAAAAATTTTGATACATCGTACAATTATAAAATTAATTACAAATATATTTTTTTTATAATTCTTTCTAAAAAAAAGGAGTGTTAAATCGATACTTGCATTTCTCGAAATTCTCGAAGTTTATTGTTGACGTTTTTCCGTGATGCTGATTGGTTCTCTCGCTGCGCTAATAGCTTTGTGAATAGCTGTTATTGTATTGATCTCACAGCGAGGATCGTTTTGACAATTGTGTATCAAAAAGTTAAAAATATTATAGTGTAACAGTAGTATAATAGTATTATATTAATTTTTGCTCTTGTGACGAAAAAGATAAACAGCGCGCGTGCAGCGCGCGTTTGTAATGTCTAGTCCCTAATAAAAAAATCCGTGTAGACGCGAGAAGTGCGTGTTCGTGGTCGAATGTATCGAAGGCATTGTTGCCTCTTTTCCACGATGTTGATTGGTCGGTCGATGTTGAGATCGCTTCAATTTCGTGGCGATGATAGTCGATAACAACTCGTGTCATGATGCGGAAGAGCGTATAAGAAAAAATGTTAAAAAAGCGTTGAAAATATTTTTAATGATTAAAAAGGAAAGAATTGTTTGGAAAAAGATCTCATTTTTCCGCGATGACGATTGATTCTCTTGTTGCACTAATTTCGTTTTATGAGTGGCTGTCATTAAAGAGATTTGACAACTTCGTATATTGAAGAGGTTAATTGAAAATGAAATAAAGAAAACAGAATGGACGAGAAAAGAAAGAAGAGATTTCTTCATAATTGTTACAGATAAGTTTTAGTGTTTTTATTACAATCTCTCGAATTCCTCATTCCAGCATTTATTAAATAAAAAGTATGATAATAATTAGTCACATCTTTTAAAGTATCCTATAACAGTATTAGACAATTCATTAGAAAATTCCTAGACAAACATAAATCATAAATGTTTTATTTTTAAATATAATTTTTTATTTATAATATATATACTTGGTCTTAAGGGTATGTATGTATATTTATTGGATGCGTGAATATTCGTGTCTAGAGTGGGTACCATTCATTCAGTTTATTTCATTTTATTTATAACGAATTAAGACAAATTATTTGTATTAAAAATAATATTTTGTAATACCATATAAATCTATATCTTTTTATTTTCTTTCTTCTATTCTTATTTCTTTTTTTTTTAACTTTTATCTTTATTTTTTTATATCTTTATCTTTTTTACGCGCGCGCGCGCGTAAAAACAATATACTTTCAATGTTTCCATCAACTATGTATTTTATATTTACTAATAATTATAAAAAATCTCGAATTATACAAAGAGCGATAAAATTTTGCGATACTCCAAAAGAGATTTTTCAATAACATCCATTTATAGATATCCAAGGAATACAGAATCTAAAAGATTGTTGAAACATCTTAAAAATGTACAAAACGTAAGAAAAAAGATGAAAATATTAATTTAATTAGACTATCTTTTAGATGTCTTTAGACCCCTGACGAAAATAAAAAGTTGAGCGCAAGTCGAATGTAAAAGAAGAGTGACAGAAGTGTAAACAAAGCTTCTAGGAAGCGTAGATTAGAACAATGGAACGTAGAAGAAGCATTAAAACGCGTTCATAAACGTTTTACGCTTCTTTTATGTTTCGCTATTCCAATCTGCGCTCCCTAGAAGCTTTGTTTACACTTCTATCACTTTTCTCTTACATTCGACTTACGCTTAACTCTTTATTTACGCCTTATTTTCATCAGGGACATTCTAAAAGAGTATTTGAACTGGACTACATCTTTATTTTATTATTAATTGCTAATACTCAAATAATACTATTAATATTATTATTGACGACAAAACAACATTAGAGTGACATTGAAAGATTTTAAACATGGATGTAATATAAATGTAAGTTATACTATTCTTTCCTTGTCATGTGCCAATCGTACATACATTTTTATATTTCAAGCTTGGCGAGTCTTTGCTTTTCAAACAGCAATTATAAATAAATATGAATGTTTTTGTAATAATAATTTATATATTTCTATACAAAATATATTGGCAACTTAATTCATAATTCACTTAATCAAAAATATAAATTTAATCGGGCAATGTTTAAATCCTTTCCTTTTAAATTTCATTAAATAGGATATGTAACCTTATCTGTATATGACTCATCGATTTTGTCCTAAAGAAAATGAAGAAAATAGATAAAACAAGATATGCGTATCGAATAAGTTATGTATAAACTCTGAATATATTATAACATATTGTGTATAAAAATATCGTTAATGATTTAATAACTTAATAAATAGAAAAAAGCTTTAATTAAGTTAATATATTTATCATTTTCTTTAAATTGAGAGTAACATATGTAAGACGCACACAGATACATACGCGCGCGCGCACACACACGTACACACATAAATATGTATGTATGCGTGTGTGCGTGCACATGTCGTGTGATTTGAAGAAAAAATATATAAATCCGAAATAAGTATTTCTACGCATATTTTCAGCCTGCGTGATCATAATTAACGTATGTTCAGTTTCTCAGTATTTAAAAATTTAACGAACAAAAGAGCAATGAAAAACGCGCGGTAAACAGTGCGCAATGAACTTTATAAATCTTCTTGATTAAAAAATCTTCTTTATTCAATCAAACGTTTCGGCTCTGGTATTGAGCCATCTTTTTAAATTTTTGAAGAAAAGACTTGTATATTAGATTTTATTATATGTAAACTAAAGAATAAACGATTTTGCACACAACAATGATAGTCCTATGTATGATAAACTTTGGCTTGAATTGAAGTTAATAATTAATAGTTATGTGCTTTATTTCTTTATATATTACACATTTTCTATTTAACATGCTTTAATCGAACTTGATTCATTATATTCATTTGCTGATTCGTACAGAACATCGCACAGATTCAAGTATTTGTTTTCCGAATAATTACTAAGCAATTTGTCCAAACTTTGTTTTAATTCCGTAAAAGTAGGTCTACTTTGAGGTCTTATGTTCCAACATGAATACATTATGTTGTATCTGAAAGAGAAAGAAAAACTAATACACTGAAGTATAAAACTGGAAATTCATATGGCTATAAGTCTACCAAAGTAGTGTTATATTACAATATATAATACGTACAATTCCTGACTACAATTTGACGGTCTTTCCATTCGATATCCAGATTTAAGAAGTTGCAAAATTTTATTTGTAGGAGTACCAGGATATGGCATGGCACCTAAAGTAACTATTTCCCACAATAAGATACCAAAAGCCCATCTATAATTTCAAATATATTAATTTCAAATATAATTTCAAATATATTAAATTTCAAATATATAAGTAAATTATGAAATAGATGATATAATATAAAATTACAATTACGTACACGTCACTGTAAGTAGTATATATTTGATGCGTTAAAGCTTCGATCGCCATCCATTTTAAAGGCAATTTACCGTCACCTTTTTTTCGATAAACGTTCTCTTGATAGATGTCTCGGCTGAGACCAAAATCTGAAATTTTCACTACTCTATCTGGACGCACTAATACATTACGAGCAGCTAAATCACGATGTACAATCCGATTAGAAGATAAAAATTCCTAAACACAATAACCATCGCATTTTGTTTTAAATAAAACAATAGCATTAAGAAAGTAAATAGTATAGCTGCGTTCGGAGAGCGCGTTATTAATACTATCGCATCATCCTGAATTCTCAACATTTAATGAACGATAAAAATGAAATGATGTAATATTATTAATAGCACGCTCTTCGAACGCAGCCTTCGTCGTTTTATAAAGTACAAACTTAATAGTAATTACCAATTATCAATATCATTGTTAATATTGGCATGACTTACCATTCCTGTAACTACTTGTCTAGCAAAATTCAATAAATCTGCGGAAGTAATATTTTCCGTATATTTTATCACATCTGGAAAAACATTAATAAAAAAATGATTTCTTGTCTGCATCATTCTTGTTGTTTATTTGATATGATTTACCTTGTTGAATATCATACAAATGATTAGCAATCGTGCGCGTATTTTTATAATTTGATTCACATTGGTCTGTATGAAAGTAAAAAACCTTGAGTAAACATTTACAATTATCGTATAATGTATAAGCACTCTCACTCACTCATTCTCTCTCTCTCTCTCTCTCTCTCTCTCTCTCTCTCTCTCTCTCTCTCTCTCTCTCTCTCTCTCTCTCTCTCCTCCTCCTCCTCCTCCTCCTCCTCCTCCCTCCCCCCCTCTCTCTCTCTCTTCAGAATATAGTAACAGCGTAAAATTCCAAAGTTATGGGAAGGGAAAAAAATGGTATTCGAATGATATAAGATTAGCTACAAATAAAAGAGATGAAGCATATATGACGGTGATATATACGTGCAATGAACAAGATTGGCTGCAGTTCAAAATTGAAGTAATACGATAGTTGAATTAATTAGAAATAAAAAAAAAGAATACTATGAAAAAATGATAGATGATAATAAAAATGATTCTGTGCTAATGTGGAAAACCTTAAAAGAAGTCACAAGAGGAGAGACTACGAGTTCAAGAGAAATTAATAATATAGATTTTGGAATATTAGAGAATGTAGGAGAATGTACTTTAGCGAATAAATTTAATATATTTTATATACAGAGTATTAAGGAAATAATAGAATCTATAAGAAAAAATGACAGTAAAAGTACAAAAACTATCTTTGTTATAGAAAGCAGGGGCATAATTGAAAATTTTGAATGCATAAATATACAGAAATTAGAAAAAATTGTTATGGCATTGCCACAGAAGAAGGGAACAGATGAGGGGATATCTAGCGATATATTAAAGATAAGTTCTTCAAGTGATAAAAGATGAACTATTAAGGGTAATGAATCATTAACAAATGGTATATGTCCGGAGGGATGGAAAACATCTATGATAATATCGATTCCTAAGATAGAAAAAGAAAGCCTGTGAATATAGACCAATTAATATATTATAAAAAGGTTTTAGTTGTAAAGGAACAAATTGAAAAGTACTTGCATAGTAATGACATTATAAATAGAACATCAGTCGGGATTTAGAAAATATCATTCGTGCGAAACAATACAAAGTGTCATTGATGACTGGAAGTTGATAATTAGTGAGGGAAAAATGATAAGAGTAATATTCTTGGACTTAAAACGGGCATTTGAAACGATAAATAGAAAAAGATTATTGGGAAAATTAGATCAATATGGAATGAGAGGGATGGAGAGGGATTAGAGTGATTTAAATCATATCTAAGCAATAGAACACAACAAGTTAGATTTAATAATCAATGATCAAAGTGTATCAAAACGGAATATGAAGTTCCGCAAGGATCGATACTATGGCCTTTGCTGTTTATAATTTATATAAACGATTTAGTAGAATTTTGTTCAGAAGAATGCAATATAAAAATGATTGCAGATGATACATTAGTATATGTAAGTGGGGAAAGTAATGCGGAATTGGAGAGGAAAATGAACATGGTACTTAGCATAGTAGAAGAGTGGATGAGTGTAAATAAATTGAAAATGAATGCAAATAAAACAAAATAATCGTGATAATCAGAAGTGTAAGAAAGGAGCAAAAAAGTAATATTATATTGAGATGCTCGGACGGAATTAAGTTGGAACGCGTCGAAAAAATAAAATATCTTGGCGTAATTATCGATGATAAGCTCCAATTTAAAGATCACTGTGATTATATGCTAAAGAAAATAGGAAAAAAGACTAGTTTTTAAATAGAATAGCTTAAAATAACTTCGTATCAGCGTACACTAGTATTGTACATAAGTCGATCATAGCACCTCACTTTGAGTACTATGCTACACTATTAGTTGGAATGGGAGAAACGCAATTGAGCAGACTTCAAGTAGCTCAAAACCGTGCCATGAGTTATTTTGCAATGCAATAGATATACCAAAGTTGAGGACATGCTGCAGACACTGCAATTTATGTCCGTAAGGCAATGATTATATTATAATGTGGAGGTATTTATTTTTAAAATTTTAAATAACAGCAAATTTTAAATAACCGATGGCGTTAAGTAATAGATTAGAAATAGTGGGAAGTGAATGTGATGGACAAACGAGACAGGCCGGAAACATTGTATTAACATTTCATAAAACTAGAAGTGCGCAAAAGAGTCTGTTTTACGAAGAAATAAAAAGGAATAAAAATATACAATTCTTTGCCAACCGAGATAAAGCAGTGCGTAAAAATTGAATCGTTTAAGAGAATGTTGAAAGTATATGTGATAAATAGTGTATAATAATTATGTATATGAAATAGCTGAGAAAGCTAATAAAGTTCAATCAATCTCTCTCTCTCTCTCTCTCTCTCTCTCTCTCTCTCTCTATATATATATATATATATATATATATATATATATACTAGCACGCATGCACGCATGCACATATATGTTTATTTATTACCATGATTTATGTCTTTACTGGTAAAAAACATCATGTTTGATTTTAAGCGAGTTCTACGCTCAAATATGGCATTTACTAAATTCTGCCAAATCTGAAAATTGAACTTAATGAAACAATTCCTTCATTCCTTCTCAATTTACATAAAATTGTGCAACTCTGTTGATATTCACCGTTCTTAAATAGGTTTGTAAATCACCCTTACTACAATATTCCACTACCAGTAATGGTTTATCATACAAAGTGCAATATCCAATTAAAGATACTATGTTCGGATGCTGACCAGCGGATTTCATCATTGAAATCTCTCGATGAAAATTTTGTATATCCTCTACTGTTGGATTATCTGCATATAAAGTCATTCATCTGTTTATTTAATCCACGTATAATTATTGTATACATGTGTGAATGTTATTAAATATCTTGGAATATATCTTGCATGTATTGTTATACAAATAGATCTTTTCCCTATATCTTTTCTCTTCCTACCTATGTTTCTTAAGCAAAATACCTTTCATCATTTTAACAGCCACATCCATAATAGTGCCGAACTCATCTTGCAATGAGGCAAGTCTCACAATACCGTATGCTCCACTGCCTAATATACCTTTAAGCTTCAGCTGTTGTGGAACAAGTTGAAATTTATTACGTGGCAAAAGAATATCGCTATTCTCAATTGTATAATTAGATTTTAAAGGTTTCTTTAAGGAATCCATAGAATCCTGTTAAATAAAAAGTTTCTGAAATTGTTTCAGATGATTGTTATGGATTCGAGGTAATTAATTTAATAATAAAACAGGTTTTGATAATGATGAAAATGAAAAGTTAATATTAGTAACAAAGCTGTTTAAATGTTCTGATGTAAAACTACGTATAAAATGCGCGCGTTAATAGAAACGTATAAAGACATTATAGATAAAAAGAGAGACAACGAGAACATATCTCCGAAAAAAAATATCTAAGACTGAATATGTATCTATCGAATGAATTGTATGAAACTACTACTGAGGTATCGAGGAATATAAATTAAAAGTAATGTGTATATGACAAAAGTCATCTTAGCCATTGAATAAATACACAAATATACTAGTCATAGATTATCGTTGAGCTTACCTCAAAGTGCATGCACTCATATTCCATATTAGTTTGTTTAGTCTTCTTGTTATGACATTGCATACAAATTATTCCCAACACCACCGCAACAATCACTAATATTGGTAACGCTACGATAATTTCATGATAAGATGGCTCTACAACTATTATACATTATAATACGTTCTTATTCGAATTTTATTCGATGTTATTGATCAAAACAATTGTTTACGATTACATGTTTACCTAATGTTTCATCGATATTCCCGAATATAGTTGACTGTAAACTTATACCACCCATTGATTCTGCCACAATACTAATTTCATACCGTGCTTCTACATCGACATTCGAGAAGAAAGCTTCAACTGCATCCTGTAGAAAAATAAAAAATATACGATTTTCAAAGAGAGAAAATTCAAAGAGAGAATCGTTCTTCTATTATATACTGACTCCAGAGACAACCAGTAAACGAGGTTCAAATTGAAGCGAGTGAAATTGTAATGTATAATTGTCCGGTTTTAGAATAGGTTTATTCCAACGAATTGCTACATCATACAATCCTTCATTTTTTTTCTGAATGTGTTTTATCTGCAAACCTTTCACCTTTTCAGGTGCTACATTATGAAAGAAAGTATTCATTATACACTTAATATAATCTAGCTTTGATAAAAAAACAAGTTTAAAGGTCAAAACGTGCTTATTAAAGCTTCAAGACGAGAGTTTATATTCCTTTTTTGAAATAATTTTAATAAATTACCGCAGATACTTAAATTGTGATGAATTTGTAGACACGATGGCGTGGCAAAAGTAAACGTCGATGCTTTACTGATTTTAGAAAAATCATCATTACCCGATCGAATTGATATAGTATTATTCTGATCGTACTGTAGGTGTCTGAGAGAAAAGCGGAAATCTAATGACTGAAAAAATATGTGCAAGTAATATATCTAATAAACTTGATTCAAAATTTACACTAATGTAAGCTCATTCTCTCTCTCTCTCTCTCTCTCTCTCTCTCTCTCTCTCTCTCTCTCTCTCTCTCTCTCTCTCTCTCTCTCTCTCTCTCTCTCTCCCCCCCTCCTCACTCACTTACTCACTCACTCACTCACCTTGTTTAAATCAAAGTTGATTAAATCATGTTCCCCTGACCAAGACAATATATTGTAATTACAACTCTGATCTAAAAGGTAACAATAATTCTATAAATACAATAATGAAAAATATATATGTATAATTATATTTTAATTATATTTTAATTAAATTTGCGCGTGTGCGTGTGCGTGTGCGTGTGTCAAGTGTTACCTTCAACGGGTTCAAAAACAATTTCTGCTCGTAGTTCGCACATGTTTGTATTTTCTTCTTCAAGTTTTACAAGTGAAATGTGCTCAATTTGGTGTGGTTGGTAATCAACTATAAATATTGATTTTGATTGATTTTCGGTAAGAATAAAAAATTGTAATATTAAAAGCTTAATCTCGAATATATGTATAAGAATATACAGGGCAATTATTTTTATGGATAAATGGACAGAAGAATATACAGGGCAATTATTTTTATGGATAAATGGACAGAAGAATATATAGAGCAATTATTTTTATGGATAAATTAACTTTTGGAATATATTGCAATATTGAAGATAAACAGATTTAAAGATTAATCTTAAAAATTACCTGCATAAGTTGAAAACCAATCAGATGTTTCAGCTAATGAAAAGCCGCGCCGTGTTACTTTATGTAAACGATAACGATAAAGAGTGTTTGGTGCCAAGTTAAAAAATGTCGACCCGCCGTCGTTATGCTACGGAAAAAATTTATTTTGTAAGAAAAGGCAAAAGATGCGCACGCAAGATGCATTACTTCATAATTGAGAACATTCGTACAAATTTTTCGGTTGATTAACAGAACATACTATTTTTTTCTCTTGCGTAAAATAATTCCTTCGCGAATGTGGAAAAAAAGGACGGAAAAGAAGAACGCATCATATCATTTATTATTTATTTGGCTTGGTTTTTTTGAATAGTAGGATCGATCCTAAACTCTAAAGTGTTTAAAATCTATTCCATTTCCTATTCTTTTCGAGTAATATAAGAGTCAAGTAACGCTTACGACACGCATAAATACAAAAGCATAAATACAAAATGATGTGAAAAATTGTTGAAAACTATATAATTTACCACTACAGCTGCATCCCAAATATCATCAGAAACGCTTTGCTGGATAATGTAGCTTCCAAGATTATATTTAATTGTTAGCATATTCATTCCTTTACAGTGTAAAGTGACATTTGCGCCAGCTTCCTCATTCGTTCTCGGATACGCTATCGTAAAATAAATACAATTATAATATAACATCTAAGCGATGTATCCTTCGATATTTTGCATGGACAATTTTGTTATATGGTTCAACTTACGTTCAAACCTGCCCATAGGTTGGGAACAATGATTTCGACACGATTCCTGAAAGACGCCAAAGAAATATTATATCTAATTTGTAATTTGTAATAATTAGAAATGTGTGTGTGTGTGTGTGTGTGTGTGTGTCAATATATGCTGCATAAGTAACGCATAAGTATATTATTTTCTCCTCTAGAAAATCTCGCATTTTCTAAAATTTCTTATTTCTAATTATCGGAATATTAAGAACAATAATTGCAAAGAGTCAATTAAACAAAATTATAATTGTAGTTACAATAATAGCTTAAAAAAATATTCGATATTACTGAGATTGTACACGATATTGATCGTTTCTCGCACACACATATTCCATAGTGTGTGTGTGTGTGTGTGTGTGTGTGTGTGTGTGTGTGTGTGTGTGTGTGTGTGTGTGTGTGTGTGTGTGTGTGTGTGTGAAGCTGGCATCTCATTTCGCGGAAACTCACAAATTATTGAGAGTTCTGCTGGCTTCCTTTTGAATAGTGCTAGAGTTCCTGATAGGTTAAATAAATAGTTCTGCTCATTAAAGCAGAAAAAATCAGTTCATACAAAAGAGACGTCAGATTCACACCATATCTCACTTTGTTCTAGACGAATTCCGACGACCGTAAATGCAAGATTTTGAAAGATTTATAGTGCTACAAAAATTCTATAAAGAATTCTGTCGTATAAGACAAAATTTTTTTAAATAAATTGAAGTTAATTATGAGTGAAATAAATAAATCGAGCTGAATCACAAGCCAACAAGTCAGAGTTCTGATTCAACAAATATACTTTTCGTTTAGTCCTGAACATATTAAAATATTTTCCACGCATCGGTGTTGTATGCGAAATATATTTTAATTGAAATATTAATAGAAAAAAATCTCCTAAGAAAAAAATCTCATTCAAGTTTGATTTACGATAACAATGAGATGAGAGTATAGATAAATCTCATCGTTAGTTCAGATCGGCCCAAGAAAATTATTGTAACGATGTAAACTTGTAAAAGGCGCGTTTGTCGCGGCTTATTGAAAAGTACGTATGTACGTAGTATATGTATATGTACTGTACGTAATATGCAGTAGTACATCGTAGTCGTATGTCGTCATTGTAGCGCATATCACTCGGTTCGATTAACTCGTTGTTACTACGTCGCCAGCACATTCAAATCGAACGTACTCGTTTTTGACGGTACCTCGGATTATCTTGGAGTATCTTGGAGTATTTTGGAAATGCCCCTTGGAGTATGGAAATGCCCCTCCAAATATTCGTATGAAATATTTATTTACTATTGTAAAATATGATTGCCGCTCGAATGACGAGAAAGAGAAAAAAATCGCTCAACGCTGCGATCGATTATCGAATCGATTTAAGTTCATCAATTCGATTTCGACGATATTCATGGATGATAGAGCATACGGCGTACGGCATGTGGCGTGTACAAGGTCATCGCGCATCGCGTATCGCGCGTGTGCACGTGGATCGCTTCGTTATCTCATCTAAGTTTATTACGTATGCTTTAAATGCATACGATAAACTGAAGTATCATCGTCCACTTCTTTTTACATCATACATGACGTGACGTGAAAAACCTAAAAGGTCGTGAATCTTTAGTTAAATGTACATTCGTTTACATGCGAGCGAAACTTAAAAGTATATACAAACTCTTCGAAATTCAAAATTTCCAATAAAGACAAAGCAATAGCAACTATACATTAATGTTATAATATCCTATTCAGCAATTCGAGCAACTCATTGTTAAGCACAATATGTTATATTTATATTACATTCATATTGCCGAATGGGAAATTACATTTTGATATATAATATGAATGTCACTGTAACGTTACTGTTAGTTTGCTGGATTGTTGCACACATATTTGCAATCATGGATATGAAAAGAAACGGAAAAAAAGCATATGTATGTAAAACTAATATTGTTTCAACGATTTTTCGCGCTCATGCCGTAATTGATTATCCTTTACATGACGTAACAATTTATATATACAATTTATATATACAATTATTCATATTACTTTTATCGTTAAATTGTAATTCAAGAAAAGTAAAGAAAAACTCGGACTCCGATTGCAAGTTTTATAATCTAGTTCGCAAGCAAAACTTTTCACAAGCGTAAAAACAATGCAAAAAAGAGATAAACATGTTTAAAACAATTTCATGCATTATGCAGACTGCTACCCTGGTATTTTTTTTTTTTTACATAGCTATAGCCATATGTTATATGTATGATGCGCGCGTCTAATACACGTGCTCACGATACATTTTCGCTTAAAGTTGCCGGTTACGCGTTGACACACACACGCGCGCGCAGGACACCTCCCCCCCCCCACACACACACACACACACGCACGCACATACGCATGTACGCACATTTTTTAAAATATCGCGCAGATCAATATTTTTTGCACAACATACTATTATCTTCGCTATTGGCGTGCAATTATTTGCGAATACATTACCATTGTCATAATCTCACCGTCGTCAAGAATAGGAAAATCATTTTCTTTTTGTAAAGTCTGTAGAAATGACAAATATGTGAGCGTTACTTGCGCACAGTAAATTCAAGCACGATTATGTAGCTACTTTTCAGCGATATTGACACAGGTGGTCGAAACAGATACCTAAAGCACGTCTTCAGTATCGATAAATATCAAATACATTCATTTCTACCTAGTAACTATGTAGCTTTATAAGTAAATTTCTTTAACAAAGACTAGAGAGATTACTGACCAACCGAAAAACCAACTGAATTTTTTCTTCTTTTTTTCCCTATTTAAAGATATCGTCTTGACGAAAATATCAAATGTATTTTAAAATAAACTTAAGATATTCCACTTGGCCAAACATTTTGCTCAACAATCTATTTCACAACTGTGACTTTCATATTGGCATTTCTATCTTGATTGTCACGACATTCGCTGAATTTTATGTTCGCTATCACAATTTTTTCTTCTTTTCAATACTATTATCTGTCTGATATAAAAGTAAATGTATTCGACGCATGTATGATATGCCAAGTTAATTTATTATTGCAAGTTGAGAAATATATATTTCAATCAATATCTTTCTATACATGACACTATAAAGTTTCGGTAACTTACGTCTCTACATAGAGCTAAGCATCCAGCGGTATCCAAAGCTTCTTGAAGAGTAAATCCACGACTAGTAATTACGAAACAAAATAAGAAAGACATGATCAACATTCCATCGATTTGTCGCATGTTCGATTTGTTCCAAGACATGTCTTCATTGCATCACTTGTTTGAGATTTATTAACTGAAGAATACTTGGGCTTTGGAGATAAAGATGAGGCATACTATTTCTTTCTTTTCAAATTTATGTATTTCGTTCATTTTCAATTTGACTGCGTATTGACTTGCAAATTGTGTAATTTGAACGCCGGATTGAATGCCGATAAATGATCTATTTCAAGTCCGTAAGATATTCATCAGAGGCACACAAGCATAAACATTCGAAATAGGCACAAGCATAAACATTTGAAATAGGCACTTTTGCATATATTGTTATTGTACAAAATTACGTTTACATCATTTTTTCACAAACTGAAACGCTTAGTCTTTAAAGTACGCGCGTTCTAATAGTAAAATTACGTTTCATTTCAATATACGTATTCGAGCAGTACGTAGTTCGAGTTGAACGATTTGCGCGATTAATAACGTTAAACTAAAGTAACTGTAAAGCTCAAGAACACAAATGAATCCACATTTGAAGACGCGCTGTTCGAATGTTATTCGAACATGTATTACGATTACGATGGCCCCCTACTCCAGTGTACATACGATTACCTTCCCAAGCAACCACTCTAAAAGACACATTTTCTATCTTTTCCAAAACATCTCTTTCACGTTCTAAGATTATACCAAAAGATGTTTTAACAACAAGTAACAAGATAACGTCATTACGATGATGATTTAAAGTTATTTTTCGTCATTCGACGACAATGTACTAAATAATAACGTAAAATAAACGTAACGTTTGTCACGAAATATTATCGTCATATATATCGTCATTTTGAAGTCATTTTTAATAAATAAATAATGAAATAATATTATTAATTACTTTTTCTTAATTAATTATAATAATATAAATAAGATAAATATTTCCCATATTTAATATAATTATTAACAAATTCATAAACAAGTAAACAAAATATATATAACAATTTATAAACAATTTTTATAAGAAAAATGATTCTCATTAAACATAATATAGGTGCACGGTTCTGTATATGTAATTAAATTATCTACAACAATTACATATGCAATCGAGATTTTAAAATTGAATGTATTTATACAATAATAAATAACATTCGTTAACCGGATCTATCATATTTTATATCAAAATTTTACATTTACTCATATTATTATTTCAGTAGCAGGTTTCATCCCAACATAGAAGTTAAGCAACATCGAGCAGGATCCCAAGAAGGATAAGTGGCCGTTTTAGAAATTATGCGGTGATACAAGATAAAAGATGTTTCATTTTCTCTCATTTTTTTTCATTTTTTTCATTTTTTTCACCTATTTTCCGTAAGGAGTGTCACATATATTATAGATTTTCAGTACTAGCAATCAATATCGGAACGTAACCGTAATTTTGCCGTCATAAGTATTATGTCATCGGTCTGTGACTTATAGACGTCATTATATGTTTCTTTTTGACATCTTTTATGACATGAATTTGATGACATTAATGACTTAAAATAGTTATATTGACAACATCTTGCTACCTGGGAAACATTTTCAAGACTTCCTAAAAAGATGTCTTTATCTTTTATAAAATATTTCTTGAAATATACACAATAACTGTTCACGTTATTGACTATAATATTTATTATATAAAATACACACACACACACACACACACACACACACACACACACACACACACACACAATATGTATATACATATAGCATGGCAGCTAATATCGAGATATATGTATCATGGCCTATACAAAAGTATATAAGTTTACTGTCAGTTAAAATCTCTCTCTCTCTCTCTCTCTCTCTCTCTCTCTCTCTCTCTCTCTCTCTCTCTCTCTCTGATATTTTTTATTCTTTCAATGTCATAACAATATAATCAAGATTTTGCAGAAACGCTAATAACATTTAACAAGAAGAGACGAAGACTAGAATTATTTAATAAATCAATGTATAATAATTCAACATTTATGTAATTTTGTCAATGATGGAAAAAGATTAAATTCTATCCATTACAAAATATTATAGATTGTATTACAATGCTGTAATCATACAATCACTTCATAAAAGAAATAAAAAAAAAATCATTTTTAATTAATTATTGGCTTAATTCAATATTTGGCATTGAAATATTCTGAGTTATAATTTGCTTTATTTTATTTCCAATTATATTTCAATACTGTATACGCATAATTAAGAATTGAAAATTATCGGAACATTCAGAATAGTATTTTCTGAGACTTTTAGAAATTTTAAAATATTTCTTTCGCCGATTTTTTTCCTAATACTTTGCCAATTGTCCAGATTCTTGATTTTTGATATTTGAAATATCGATATTTGAAGTATCGAATTTCCGGAATAATAATTTTTTAAATTTTGAAAAATTTTTGGAACTGTAGATGATGCAACCTCTTTGCTGATATTCTCCTGATATATTGATTTGAGTCATAAATTTAGATTTTTTTCTATTTTAATATCTCCAAATTTAAAAGTGTAGAAATTAAATCATAGATTTTATCATAGATAAAATTTTTATTAATTTTTATACACTTAATTAATAGATATGGATAGAATATAGAGGGATATTTACGAAACAGTGCTTCATATCATTACTATATATGTTTTATCATATTTTTAAACATCACGAAATGTACTTACATTATTAATTTTATGCGCGCGCGCGCGCGCGTGTGTGTGTGTGTGTGTGTGGTGTGAGAGAGAGGTCATACACACACATGCGCATATATATAAAGTTTTTGAAAGATAAGATTCCGGCGATCTTAATTTCTTTATAAAATTCAATTTTTTATTTTTTATAAAAGATATAGCTTAATTTATGATTCAGACAAGATTTCAATTTTTTTATAATCGAAAATTATATTCAATATACATATGTTACAATATGTATATCGCGGCTTTGTCAAATTAATAAAATAATGGAAGCTCATTTAATTGTTTTTTTGAACGCATAAAGCGAAAACTTGCTATCGTATTTCATTTTTTTTTAAGTATTCAACCTAAAATATAATATGAGAAATGTATTGTTCAAAGTATATAAAGCATATATAATTAAAACAATAATTAAGACTGATTAAGTTTGCAACTTCGTATACACAATTTAGTTTTAAAAATAGTTGCATTTACATAACAGTGATATAAATATTTTATTCATTGATAATTTTAAAAGAAAAAGATTTATGTAAGAAAGAAGGCAAGAAAGAAAGCAAGTATTATAATAAAGTTTATTTTCTAAAAATATCTATATTTTGAAAAAAAATTGCATAACTTGTATTTATCATGCAATATATAATAAAACTTCTGGCATTTGCAAGTTACAGCGTAACCAATGACATTACATTATATTAAACAGAACTTTTCATGACACAATTCTCCATTCCTCATTTTGTATAATTCGCATTTATGTAGTGGAAGAGAAATACTAAGAAAAATAACGCAACTCCTAGGATGTTGCAGAATATAGCTAATTGTACGTCCGTGATCATCTGGAAAGCAAATAATGCATTCTGAATTATAAATTTACGCTTCAAGTTAGGTTATATTGCATAACCTATACTAAATATGTTGTGTTGTAACAAATTGAACTTTCACAAAACAGTATAATTTTGTATAAAATCAGTTTGTATACGTGCCAAACACAATTACCTTGAAGCTGTCGAGTTACTGCTTTCTGCTATTTTTGTAAGATTTTCAGTAAAGAAATGTATATGCAAAGTAACGATAACGTCTAGTCTAGCGGCGTGCGCGCTCTCTCTCTTTGTCTCTCTCTCTCTCTCTCTCTCTCTTTCCTCCCCCCTCCAACTTTATTATATATACACACACGTATATTATCCATCTGCATACACGACGGCTACCAATGAAACATGTACGCGATAATTTCAATTGTAATTGACACATACACTATTGTATACAGTGACTATGTCCTTTATTTTAAAAGACCGGACAATCCAATTCTTTATTTCAAGTAGCTGTCCTTTAGATTTATTTACTTTCTCAAAACTCAATTTTGTTCTTTATTTTATTTAGTCTTTTACTTTTTTTTACGGGAAATTCATTTTTAATTAGCATTTCAATGTCTAATGATCATACTAATCAATGACTAAATTTTTATGGAAACATATATTTAATTCCATGTAAGGACATCATTAATTATTTATACGTTATACTTCACAGGAAAATTTCGTAGATTCCTGATAGCTACAAACTAATTTGGAAATATATAGGAATAAAGTTCTAAAATTTTAAGATTTATTCTTTTATTTTCTCGAAGTAAATATGATCACCGTGAGCATAAAACATATCAAATACGAATGATTACAACGATACCTATGTATTTACGCAATCGCTTCTTATATCATAAATGTCATATATGTTTTTAAAAAAAGCAAAAAAAAAAGTAATTCTGGTTTTTGCAAGTTCGGTTCAAATCTTCGTTAAATAAGGTTCGAATTTCCGCTAAGCAGTTTTAATCAAAAAAGTTTCTATAAAAATTTATCATGTGTGTATATTAATCAAATAAAAGCTGTTTTATTGATTTTCTCTCTCTCTCTCTCTCTCTCTCTCTCTCTCTCTCTCTCTCTCTCTCTCTCTCTCTCCCTCTCTCTCTCCCTCTCTCTCTCTCATCTATCTATCTATCTATCTATCTATCTATCTATATATATATATATATAAAACTTGATTTAAAATTTATAATAATTTGGGTTGTCGCTTTAAAGTTGAAAGGTCTAATATTCTACTGGGACAAGTAGTCTCAGATGTTTGTACAAAAGGGCATCGACGTAATGCAGGATTATTTTTTATCATTGCCAATTTAAAATCATGTTTAGATGACACTTGATCATGTATTTGATTAACACCTAGAAAATAGATAAATTAATATTATGTATGTATTACGTACAAGTACGTAGTTAATAATAACGCGCAAATTTACAATATATAATTTTATACCATTGCATACACATTGTTATCTAATTATTGCTTACAAAAAAAAAACACATACATTTGTATTGTTTCACACATATTTGTATTATTTCATCATAATACTAATATATATAATTAATACTAATATCTATAGTACTGACCTTCTACTTGATTATTCTTTCCTGGAAGAAGTTGATATCTTTCTAAATAACGCATTGTAGCAAACGACATATCCGTCCCTTGCATATTGCTAAGCATAAAATGTTTCAATGATGATGATTCTTGTTTATGCAATGCTATGTCGGCTAGTTGCTCGTCACTTAAATATTTTAAAGCCAACGCTTTCATGTGCATACTCGTATTTGTTTCGTTTACAACGCTAGTAGTATGTATCATATTCGCCTGACAATCCAAACGAGGATAATAAGATGAATCAAAGTCCAATCTAGAAAAGAAATGGATTACGATGTTCTTATAAGTATTAATATTATTATTATTATATATGTCTAGTAGTATAGAGTTAATGATTAATGAAAAACAAGGAAGCAATACTTTTTCGTGCATTACAGAGCAATAATAACACATTCCGTATGTGCATCAAATAAGTTAATTATACTATATAGCAATAACTCATCACATTTGCATAGACGTTATTATAGCCTTAACTTAGGACCTTAACTTAAGGCCAGTTGTTACAAGTTTTTTTTTTTCAAAAATAATTACTAAGTTTGAAGAGCCTAAATTTAACTATGCCTTAAATGCAAATTTATATAAAAATACATACGTCTTGTTGCTATTGGACTCCTTATGTTCGTTGTTCTCAGTTAGACTAATCCCAAGCTTCTGAAGTTGTTCCAAAGTGGCTGCTTTAACAGGGTTTAAAACTGTTCTAGTTTCCACATCATTTTCTTGTTCAATATTGCATATTGTTTTAGCATCGTTTAAATCTTTATCATCTATAACACCAGAATTTTGTAAAATTTCGTTAACTTGTCCTAGAACATTGTTATAGAATGTCCATCCTATTTTCGAAGTATGTTTCAATTTATCACTTTCATCATCACTCATATATTCTTGCATCTCGACGTGAATACTTGGTTCTGGAGTTGGTGGAGGTCTCTCAAATACTTTAAGATCACCTCCACTCAGTATCATACTATCACCTATATCTTTAATTCGTTTAATGTTAGTGTCATATTCCTTATTCTTATGGTTATAATAATCTGTCACTGGTAAATGGATGTTACACGTGGGATGTTTATCAATGTTTGTTTCATCTATGTTCCTTTCTCCATTATTTATTATAAGGTAATCGTTTGTTTGTTCAAGGGCTTTATTATAATTTGCATCCCTAGTAGAACTATGATCTACATTCATAGATGCATTTGATATTTTCCTCGCATTCTGCATATGTTTATTCATGTTACTATCTTTTCCTATATATATTTCCTTGTGCATTTCTTCCCTACTTAAATCGGCAGCAAGATGTTGATACATTTTCAAAAATTCTTTCATAGAAGAATTAGCATTTAAATTACTACTTTGCTGTTGACTAGAGGATAAATAACTTTCTGAATCTTCAACTATATTCTCTAATTGTGCCGCTCCAGCAGGTTTCCGCGTAAATGTATTTTTGTATCTATTAATGGGTTCTGCTGTATCATGTATATTTGTATTCCTAGTATTAATATTGCTACTTTCTTTGTGAGTTTCCTTTTTCTCATATATTTCAGAATCCATAAAAAATGGACTATTTTGTACAGTAAATTCAAAACTTGTCATAACACCAATTGAAACTTTCTGCTCCATAAAAGTCTTTTTTGATTGCTGTTCTAATGCGATTTCTGATTTATTATTTTCACTAAGATTTTCAAGATCTTTCTTCTCTATAACAGATGTATTTTGTGAAATTATATTTTTGTTTATGCCTTGATTGTGAGATTGTGTGAGAGTAGAAGAAAGGGCAGTATCATAACAGTTTATTGGATATCTCAATACTTGATTTGTAAGAGATTGCGAACACAAACAGGACGATTTATTTTTAAAATTTTCTTCTTGCATTCTTACTAATCTGTCTACCTGGAGTTGTAAATTTTTTATCTGCTCATTTTGACTATTTACAAGCTGTAACAAGGTTTTTACTGTTTCATTATTATCAACATTGCAATTTGGATAACTAAGTGCATGAGATTGTTGATATTCATACGGTGTCTGAAAATGTTCAAGTTTCTTTAAAGTATCTGACGGAATATCACTAGATGTTTCTGTATGTTTAGTTATGCCGAGTGTTGTTCTTTGTAGAGAAGATGTATGAGAAGATGATTGTTTTTTGTCTGAAGATGATACATGGTTCTGATCAGTAAGATCATAGAAATCTGTATTAGAACATTTAAATTTTACACTTTTCTCATAGATTGTATCATTGACTTTTGTTGTATATTCATGTGTTCTTTGTTTTTCTTGTTTATCGTTAATTTTATTCTGTTCTTGCTGCTTTTGTGCAGAACTATTTTGTAAGCCCAATGGCAATGCATGATAACTATTTCTACATAATGGTAAAACACATGTTGTACTTGAAGTACTAATGTCCCTTGAATAATTTTCCTTTTTCCATGCTGCATAAGAGTTAGGATTGTTAGGATTATGTGAAATAGGCGACATAGGATTTATGACTTTCACAACATCATTAGATATTTGTACTGAGCTTGTTAATTTTGTTGGCGACTTTGCAGTACTTTCATTAATTGAATTGTGTATTGCAGGTTTTTCAAAAATCAAAGATACCTCTGGTACAGTCGGCACTATAAAGAGCTATAAATCATTTATAATTATTTCTGCAATTTTTATAATGCACATTTATATAAAATAAACATTTGATAGTTTGAAGGCATAACTTACATCTCGTTTAGCAATTGGTTTTGGTATAACTCTCGGTTCAAATTCCTCTTCATCATTATAAAACTGATAATGCATATTAAAAAAATTAACTATTATATTTATTGAGAATCGTGTCTTTTACTCTAGACGATACAGAAAATAATGCATATGAAATTGGTTCTTTGAAATATCATCGATTCGAGACAGTGAAAGTTTACAAGGACCAATAAACAATCGGCTATCTTGCGTGATTCATGTTTACATCAAGTAAACGCAACTCTTGACATTCAAAATACTGAAAACTGACGGAAAAGAAGATAGTTTAAGGGTCACTTTCATCAACTTCGATTAATTTAGAATGCACTTAAGGTCATATCAAACTAGCGGTTGCGCGGCTACAGTTGCCGATTGACGATTCTATTTCAGCCAATCACAATGTAGCAGGTCCTGATTATAGTCAATGTGATTAGTAATAGTAGAATCGTTAACTACACCGGCCGGTTGCAGGACCCTATTATTAATCATTGATATGGCCTTTAAAGGCTGCGTTCCGATATTCACTGCCAGTACTGAAAATATATAGTTCGAGTCACGTATATTATAGATTTTCAGTACTGGCAGTGAGAGTGCCGTCCACAAACTTCTATATATAATACTAAACCGCTAACATGATAAGAATTCATGATAAAACGTGATGCGAGTAATCATCTTTATTATAAGTGAAAATATCATATACGTGGTGTTTAAGAAAAATAATATGTAACATTGTTTAATGTGCAATAAATATAAGAATGCAGTTTAATTTAAATAAATAAGAAATAATATTGTTGATTTCAGAAAAGTTATTAAAGCTGCCTATGACGTCGAATTGATATTTATAAAAAATAAAGTATATATAAATTTAAAATTTTACACCGTGTATATGACTTTTATCCCACAATCAATATGGTAATGCGGCTTTATCATAAACACCGCCGTTAGGGTAAATTCCCACTGAGCGCGTCACGCGTCGCGTCATCCATTGCGTTACGATGCGACGCGAGATAAATTTAAAGATAGCGTCATTCTTATTCATATTGAATGCGTTGCCACCGCCGCATCGCCGCAAGTCAACGCAACACATGAGTGAGCACTAACCTAATATCAAAATATCATACATAACCTCTTTATCGCTGTATATATATTAATTTATGCGAAATAAATATCTTAAGATTGAAAGCACCCTTAAAAAGGTATATGTGTATATATATATATATATATATATATATATATATATATATTTATACAAATATATTATTTTAATTCAAGTGTCAATTATTTCTTTAATTTGTGTTTGTAGAATTATAAACGTGCGCGATTTGGGATCCATTTTCTTCTTCTTGTTGGGAATTTTTTTGTCTCTAGAATGTCGAGCAATCTAATCGATGCATCATGCAAAGAGTCGCGCGGTAATACAATAAAATGAAATGTTTTGATTGGTCAATTCATGACACGCTCAATGGGAATTTAACGGTCTAGTATTATATATAAGCCGCAGTCCGATTCATGCTCAAAGCATTTTCATTCTATTATTTCTTTATTGTTCGTTAGATGTAAAACAACGATAGAATGACGCCGAATAGTGCTTTGAGTGTGAATCGGACCGTGGCCATAGTAGTGCCATCACATGCGGCTAGAGACCCTTCTTATGAAGAGACTTGCCAACTCGTCAAGTGACATTAATAGACTTTGATTGACTGGGATATGGATTGCACATCTGTGCTTCATGAAATGAAACAAATGTTTCAATAACCTATTTTAACAAATACATGTTATGTACTGTTACAGTATTGTGTCATAGTTACGTTATACGTAAGTTAATTTATCATATCTATTTATCATATCTTTACAATTATGAAAGAAAACAATACATGTAGTTATAAATAAACTTTAAATTAATAAATGTAGATATATTGCTTATATATTGTATATATTATTATTGCTACATATATTGCTTTCTTTCATAATTGTAAAAATATGATAAATTAATTTACGTATAACGTATAACTATGACACAATACTCTAACAGTACATAACATGTATCTGTCAAAATAGATTATTAAAACATCTGTTTCATTTCATGGAGCACAGATATGCAATCCATACCCTAGCCAATCAGAGGGTGCTTTCCAACAAGGAGGATTTGGTGTTACACAGTGTGACACAGAGAGACACTGTAAGACACAGTTATAGAATTTAATTGGAACACATAAGTTACTAAACACGCTCACTAGAGAGCGTAAAAGATGTAGGAGAAGACCATCACGCATAAACATGAGCGCATTTTTTTCGTTATCATCCATTATTGCTAGTGCACTTTTTGAAGAATTATTGATACATACTGAAATAAATTTAAATAAATTATATGTATTGATTATTTTATTCCTGGCTACAAAGCGCTTTATTTTATATTTATAAAATAACTACGATCGTTTCGATTTGATATTACATGGAATTTCATTCATTTCAGGTGAGTATAATTCCTTTTCTCCTTCAAAGAAAACTTCTTTTCCTTTGAAACAAGTTTGATGCTTAACATCATCTAATGTAGGAATAATTTCTTTACAATATTGACAAAAGAACATATCTGCAATAAAACTTCATCCAATAGAATATGTACTAATAATGGGTCATCAACAAATACGTAATGTTATTAAGCTTATATAGTTCTTTAAATAAAAAAAACTGAATATTGATTACCTAAGAATTCCGGATTCGGTACTACGAACGCGACGAAGACATTTTTTTTGCAAATAAAGGATACGTTCCATTTCTCGCATGATGCGCATGATGTATCATTTATTCTTATCACATTAAACAAGGATAAATGATGCATTATGCGCATCATGCAAGAAACAGAACGCATCAAAAATGACAATAATGACCGGAATGTATATTAGTATCACACTTAAAAAAAATAATTTTGCTCGATATGTTGACGCTATTAACGTCCGACACGGCCAAACTTAGGATCGAGCTGTATTTCGCAATGTCGTTTTGTGTCTTTCTATGTCATGATGGAAAGCACCAGTGTAGACACTGTGTTACACAGTGTCGCCTGTGTACGTTGTTGGAAAGCACCCAGAGTCTACTAATGTCACGTGACGAGTTGGCGAGTTTCTTCTTGTAGGGTCTCTACATGCAGCGTAAGGGCCGTGGCATATAAAAAAACTTAAGCAGTAAAACTTAAGCTTAGTCTACAATGACATAACACAAGGCTGTAAGGCAGGTTGTAAGAATCTACTTAAATGAATTATTTTCATTTCTAATGCTTAACAATCTTACGTCACAGTATAACTGTGCTGTATACTTTATTTAAATAGATTCTTACAACCACGCTTTACAGCCTTATAGCTTTGTTATGTCATTGTAGACTAAGCTTTAATCAATAAGCGAATTAACCAATCATAGTCGAGAACATAAAGCAGTAGTAAATCCATAACGTTGATATTATCTTACTGCTCAAGGACTTCTTTCACTAATCTTCAGTTAAACTAACCAACGGTTAATTTGACTATCGTAATTGCCAACAACTGAGAATTAAATTGTTTATTATAGATAAGTGTTAAAATTTTTATTTAAGCAAATGATTGTTCAATAATTTTTATTTACATTAGTTATCGGATATTGCTTACAATTTCATTTACCTATCAAGATAATTACATACGAAAAGAATATTAGAGAATATTAGAGAATATTAAAGAACACATACTACTTTCTCAGCATTGAATTACAGTTGACATCCCTGCGGGTTAACCGTCGGTTAACTTAATCGAATATTGGTGAAAGAGGTTCAATGTCTTACTGCTTAAGTTTTTTTATGTGTCACCTAACTTGCATAAGCGTAACTTGCGCCAATCACATCGTTTCGCTTGAACATCAGATTCCTTCTAGTTATTTTATGCTGTTTATTGTTACGCTATTATTGTTATGCTAATTTAATTTTTTTGCGGAAGAAACACACACACACACACACACACAGAGCGAATAATCAGAGCTTTTCGGCAAAATAAATAAACATCAAATCAGAATAAGTTAATTAATATAATAATAATTAATTAAAAGCTTCATATCAAATTATTAATTATTTATCAATTACAACAAATTATAACAAATTATAACAAATTATTAATTAATTAATAATATTTATTATTATTATTATTATTATTATTATTATTATTATTATTATTATTATTATTATTATTAATACAGATCAGGGTCCATGATGACTTCTGAATACATTCGCACAGATTAGGTTCGCATCTACTTGACTTATTTGTACACATACTCGTATGTAAAGTCTCGATTTCCCATGAAGCATACTTTTCCAGATATGCAGATTACAAACATCAATCACAAATTAGCTTAGCATTTCTGTTAGAAAATATAACAGAAGCCTAATCAGTCTAATCAGCAATTGGTTGTTAATTACACATTTCCACGAAATACTAAATATGTGAAGAAGGCTTTCAAAATGGCGTAACGTGTATTAATAAAATACTAGAATACGTAGATTACGCTTACGCAAGTTATGTCGCATATGACGGCACCCTGACACTAGAGACACTACATAAGAGACTGGAAGTTGATCATGTAACTTTTCCCCTAGGGCGGAAACGTGAAAAGTGAAAAGTTTCACGTGAACTTACGATCATGTACGATTTTGCGGGATCATGTAACTCTCTCAAACGTGAAAATGTGAAATTTTTCACGTGAACTTTTTCGCCATGTACCTTAGTGACGGAAAGGCGGAAATCTAGGGAATTAATAAATATGCTTCGGAATTAAAGAAGATTAGAGCTGCGTTAGTGTCGGTCCACAATAAGTATTTAATCTTTAAACCGTAAGAAATTGACTAATCATAGTCGAGTATTCTTTTCATATTCGATTATAATTGGTCAATTTCTTACTTCTTAAAGCTTAAATCATCTATTGTGGACCGACACTTAGGATTAAGTATACGTAGTGCATATACAATTGGTTATTAAAAGATGTATATAATACTGTACCAATAAAATAATTTTCATTAGCTATAAAACCTATGAAACTATGTTTCATGATTTCACTTTCTACGCATCCAAGCTACATACATAATCGCTGTATATGAAAAGTTTCACATGAAAGGTGTCAAGGTGTAAAAAATAAAAAGTAAAAAGTGAAAAATGAAAAGTGAAAAATTTCACGTAAAGTTACATGATTGATCCCCTGGTCACGAAAAAGCAACTTTTGATTAGTCCACCATCTTTTGGTTATTTTCATTTATTTTCAAATACATTAACTACATTAATTTTAAATTGTAATATTATTTAAAAACATAAGCGTTTTAAAGATAATAAAATGTATATATGTATTTATAAAACTTTATTTTACATAATTATATTACAAATTTATTAATATATTTATCGTATTTATTAATATATTTCCTTTAATATTAAATTTTAAATTTATTATTATTTATTTATTTATCTTTTTTTCGTTATTTATCTTTTTCAACATGAGCAAAAATTAATATAATACTATTATACTACTGTTACACTATATTTTTAACTTTTTGATACACAATTGCCAAAACGATCCTCTGTAAAATCAATACAATGACAGCTATTAATAAAGTTAGCGCAATGAAAGAATCTATCGCGGAAAAGCATCAACAATAAACTTCGAGAAAATTTCGAGAGATGCAAGTATCGAGAGATGCATGCCTTTTTTTAGAAAAGATTATTATATATATTTATTATTATTATACATATTTATTATTATTATAAACAAACTTTATTACAATATAAAATAAAATTTAATTAAAAAAATGAACATTCACTCATTTTTTATATTGATTTATCACAATTAATTAATTTATGACCATATTTTTGCAATTTTAGTATTTCTATTATTTAATAATATATCAGACTTTCCATGTGTTTAATACACATGCACAATACAATTAAATCAATGCACATGCAAAGTAAAAAATATCGCTATCAACACGTTATTGGTTAGAGTGAGATGGTGTATATTTCTTTCTCTTTCGTAGAATTTAGGCGAATCAGAGCGAATTTAAGCAAAACATGGCGGATCAGAGTCGTGGCCAGTCTCTTATTGGGTATGTTCCAAACGGTAATAGTTTGGTTTATTTTTTTTCTAAATGTTGGTTGCCATGTAACTAAATCAAGAATGTTCCGAAATCATCATAATCTGCAAAGATGTCAAAGATGTTTTATTTGAAATTCAAGACCCTAATAATAAAATATATAATTTTGTAATAACAAAAGATATTTACAATTTAGTTTATAATGATAAATATTATCTCAGTATATACAGTAGCACAACTCTTCTAATTTTAGCGTATGTAAAACTGAACTGCACATGCGCGAGCGAAGTATGTAACCAATCAGGGCACGGATATTCCATCTCTTCTATACTTCTCTATAATTTCTCCATTTGTTGCATGAAATGCCAAGTATTTAACATTCAACAGACAGTGACGGGAATATATATTTCGTAGGTGTTATAAAAAAATTAAAATTTTAACTTTAATTGTTAAATTTCTTTCTTTTTCTGGTTTTTCCTTAATTCGTTTCTTGATTCGAGATGAATCTACTACTAGCTGAAGCACGAATTAATGATTGATGAATTGTATGAAAGAAATAAATAAAACAATAATTTATAAATATTAGAAGTTAAGACATCTTAATTTGTTTAACATTGCATCTGCATTTAAATTACATGTTTATTATATTATTATATCTTTTAGTATGATATACTTTTAATTATATTAACATTTGTCAATATTTGTTTCTTCATTTTCTAAATTTATATTTTTTGTGTAAGTCTATGATTTATGAACTTTTTATTTTTATTCATTATTTACTTATTTCATTCATTCATTATTTGCATAGTATAATATTTGTTATATATATTTTATAGAGTTAACATTGATAAAGATAAACTAACAATATTTTTTATAAAAATTTATTAATAATTAATATACTATTTATAGATTCACAATACGTTTAACATATTGTTTTATCTAATGTATTTTTTCTTTTTATTTTTTTAATTTACATATTTGCATATACATTATCATATAATAAATTAGTTTTATATAATAAATTTATATGTATGTTTTTTTAAATATATTGTAACTTTCTTTGTCTCAGATATAAATTGCTAGTCGTTATTAAGGCGATACTAAACTTGTCTGTATTATCGACAACGCAGTAATTTTTGTATTGCTCTCGCTTTTTTATTAACTTTATTTTTTAGATATAGAAATCCTTTTCCACAATTAAAGTTTATGCATTAATATGTGTTTAGCATATGAATTTCATATCAAATATGAGAAAAAAAATTTTTAATTTAGATCTTTTTTATCATTTGGTACCTTAAAATGGCGTTCAAAGCTGTCAAGTCGCATAAATATTTGCTTTATATGAAACTTTTACAGCCTGTACCTACAAAACTGATATTGCTAGACTAGAAGGTTACATGAAGAAGCAATATTGAGTTCTTAAAATTAGGCTTAGACACTTATTACGAACAGGAGAGCATCACAAAAATTTGTTTATATTTGTATCATGCTGTACAGAAATGTATGTAAAAGTATATGTATGTATCCATAAATGTATCTATGTACGTGTAGATGTAATATGTGTAAACATTTTCGTCGAAGTTCGCTCATCAGTTCAGCATTCCCTTAATAATCGTTATTAACTTCGTTAATTAATTTTTATTTTTAGAAAAGCCATGTATAATTTTATTTGTATAATGTGACAATACATAATATAATATAGCAATACAAATTGATAAAATTTATCTAAAATTATTTTTTTTATATTTAAAATTTAACTTTATTTCTATATGTATATTTCATTGAAGAATTTATAATGAAATAAATACCAAGAAATAAGTTTCATACGTCTTTTCATCTATGTACATTCTACTCTAAACGTATACTGTATGTGCAAGTTAGAAAGAGTGTATGTACAAGTTAGAAAGAGAAATAAAGTCATAATAAAAAGAGAAAATGAGGCGGAATATCCTACTCTGATTGATTACATACCTCGCTCACGCATGCGCAGTTCATTTTACATACGCAAATATCAAAGACACCGATGGAGAGTTACACTATTATATATACTGTGATATTATAATAATATTATTGTAGTAATAAAATTTTTGTTATAATTAATATTTTTAGAACTTTCATACGCAGACAAGTTTTTGATTAAGCAGAAACAGAAATATCCTGAATTATTACGATCTTGAATTTCCCAATGAAACATCTTCGTTTTTTTTTTTCCCCCGGTTGGAGGACGTCGGATATTTCCGACTATGTGTCTTCAACCCTGAGGTTATATGACACAGGTTTATCTGATTCCTTTTTCGGTTTCTCTGTATCCTATATTAGATGATTCTATTTATTTTTCTAAAAAACTTGAAAATACACTTCAACACCACCCAATCCAGATCTCTTATGGCGTCCATTATGTTAATCTCTTCCCTCACCCCCATTCCCCTCAGCTCCAAGTCCATCCCCACTCTCTCCTCGTCATACCTCACACACTTCCACACCACATGCTCCAAACTCTCACTCTCATTACCGCAGTCACATCTAGCGTCCTCTATATATCCTTTCCTGGCCAATGATTTATTCAGATTAAAGTGATTCGATCTGATTCTATTAATCCATACTATAAAATACCTTTCCTCGTTAGTATTACCGAACCAAGGTTTTCTTCTTTTTCTTTTATAGAAATTCTCAAAATAAAATTTTCCTTTGTACTCCGCATCCTTTATAATCTTGTTTTGCGTATTGTTCCATAATTCTCGTTTAAAAATACTTCTGAAGTCACTATATGGGACTTTGATTTCCTCCGAGGCTGGTTCCTGGGAAGCCTCCTTCGCCAGTTTATCTGCCATTTCATTACCCCTGATCCCTTCATGTGCTGGAACCCATCCTATAATGATCCTGCATTTCTTGTTTTTGATTATCTTCCTATACAGGGATCTGGCTTTTATTATATACATATATTTTTGTATACCTGTAACAGATTGTTCTCTAAAGCCTGTATAGTTGACATTGAGTCAGTGAGAATTATGTAGTTTCGTCTTTCTTCTATTTTTTCCTGATATATCAGTTCTAACATGGTTTTGACTGCAAAGGCTTCTGCTGTGAATGATGAGCATTCTTTTGGCAGGCTTATATTGTATGCTGTTTCCTGTTCTTCTATAACTAATCCCGCTCCTGTAGATTTACTCTTTCTCCCCCTAGAGCCATCAGTATACATTACCTTGATAGTCCCTCTCATTTTATTGTTTTCTATGATATTTTCTATCAACTGTTTATCCGTGTGGATCTTTCTTTTCCATTGTTTCGCTGTGTGTTTATCCGTTTCTATTTCCTCAGTGATTTCTTCATAATCCGTCTCAAAGATCTCGAATTTTCTGCCCTCTCCTGCCTGTTTCTTTAACCATTTTATCCTTGACCAGGCATTCCCCAGACAGCTTCTATTCGATGTGGGCCTGATGTAGCGTTCATAGTTTTCATTTGCTTCCAGTTGATCCATTCTCAATTTCATCTCATCACTTCCATATATCATTATTTTTAAAAGAAAATTCCTCGCCAGCATTTCTGCTCTATCCTGTAACAGCATAACTTTTGATTCCGCTATAATTACATTATTCGGAGTACTATTTCTGTAACCTAATGCTGTCCTGAGGCCTGCGTATTGGGTCCTTTCCATTTTCAATCTTTGGTTGGCTTCTCTGGGGAAGTATATAAATAAACCATAATCCACCACTGACCTTACCATGCTCTTATATAACAACAATGCTGTATTGACTTCCATGCCTCTTCTTTTTTTGTTGAGATACTTCATGAGGCCGTTAGCCTTCTTGACCTTATCTCTGACCAGATCAATCTGATGCTGGAAGTTAACCCTGTTGTCAAACCATAGCCCTAGGAACTTTGCCCCTACATTGTTATGTATGTCCACCTTTTCCAACCTTATCTTCACTTTTTTATCTCGTACTCCCTGCTTGTTGAATTCAACCAGGACCGTTTTTCTTGGCTCTAGTTCAAGTCCCAACTTCTCTAGCCTGTTATCCAGTTGGTTGGCCGTCTCTTGAATTGCGAGGGTATTTGCTTCTCTATTTGTGCTTGTGGTGTACATAGCGATGTCGTCTGCGAATTGAATGGTTTGTATTCCCCTTCCTAACTCTTCTGTAATATTCCTCGTATATATTGAGTACAGCAGTGGACTCAACACTGCCCCCTGCGGTAGACCTTTATAGATCCTTCTATCTATAGTTTCCTCTCCAGATACAATAAACTGGGTATACCTGACCCTGCTCCAAGCATACACAAATCTTACTATGTCCCTGGGGCACCTTATCTCTTCCAGCTTCTCAATGAGTATATTTAAATCTACATTATCATAGACCGCGGTTACGTCCACAAATAACGCTGTGGTATATTCCCCTCTAGAGAATCCATTTCTGATATCAGCGGTGATTTGCGTCAAGTTGTCTGCGCAGGACCTCCCTCTTCTGAATCCATTTTGATCCCTGTTTAATAAATTATTCTTTTCTACCCACCATATCAGCCTTTCATTTACCATTCTCTCCATTACTTTACCTATACAAGACGCCAGCGCTATCGGTCTGACCTTCTCTTGCCCTGGTTTATCTATGAAAATCACTTGATATTCCTGCCAGCTCTTTGGTAGCTGATTCCTCTTCCATATGTCGTTGAGTATCATTAACATTTCCTGTTGCATTCTATCTGGCAACCGTTTGATCATATCATATTCGATACCATCCCTTCCAGGTGCTGAATTCTTTCTTATCATTCTTAATGCTCTTTCCAATTCCGCTGCTGTAAAATTGTCCTTCCAACTTAATCCCTCCTCCCGTTCTCTTCCAAAATCCATCGGCGGGTTTTCCGCGGATGGAGGGGCTAATTTTTCTATCATTTCTTTTATGCTTTCCTCTCTGTTCCTACTCTTCCACTTGTTTCATTCTATCTTCGCCTTACAGTTCCTAAATATCCTCATCGTATTCCAAACATAGTTCATACTTATGTTCTTGTTTATAGATGTGCAGAATAATTCAAAGCTCTGTGTCTTTTTCAATTTGATCACTTTTCTCGCTATGGCTCTACACCTCTTGTATTCTATATATGCATGCATCGTTCCTCTTCTAACAAATTTCTTTTGTGCCTTTTTCCTATTTCTAATCACCTCTTCGCATTCCTCATCCCACCATTTAACTGGATTTGCTCTTTCATTATTTATCTTATTCTTTTTATTTTCTTTCTTGTTGCCTCTTCCTCTCGGTGTGATCTCTCTTATGGCCGTTTTCATACTTTCGCATAATAGGTTATATCTTATCCGCATGTCACTGACTCCTAAATCCAGATTTAATGCTTTTTTTGTTCTCTCCCATATTTCAGCAACCCTTTCACTATACTCATCCCATTTTGTCTTATTGGATGTGATTCTATTCGTCTTTTTAATGTAGTTGGCGATCTCGTAGTCCATTTCCATTATAATTGGATAATGATCAGAGCCCCAGGAATCCTGTAACTGATATGTCCTTATATTATCTAAATCCTCCATAGGTCCCAGTATTAAATCTAAATTGTTAGACGTTTGATCTACCATTCCCATTCTGGATTTTGTATCGTCATTGTAACATACCAGGTTCTTCTCCTCCATTATCTCACACATATTTTCTCCATTTCTATCCGTATCTCCACAGTTCCAAATAGTATTGTGTGCATTAAAGTCCCCAACATAGTATGTTTTGTATTTATTTACCTCGTTTGTGAGAATCTTGCGCCATGTGGTTTTACTTAAATTGATACCTGGTCTCCTATAGTCGCGGTAAACCGCGACTATATTGACTCTTTCGGGAAGATTCTTAATCATGATGCCCAACCTTTCAACTGATTCATGCGTTTCCTTCTGGAAATTTAAAATATCGAATTCTAATCTGTTGTGTATCACCACAGCTATTCCTCCTTTACTATCTAGATTATCTGTTCTATATGTTTTGTAGCCTGTAAAATAAATTGGGATGTTTTTTGATAGTTTAACTTCCATTATAACCGCTATATCATAGTTTCCTATTCTCCTGGCCAATTCTTCTTTTTTATTTCTGATCCCTCTACAATTCCATACCAATATTGTGACTGGGGCCATTATATATGGGTATAATAATAATAAAACTTAATTATTTTTTTCTAAAAAATTAAAAACATTGCTCTAAATAAAATTCTTCGTAATGGCCTTTCTTAAAAAGCAACAGTAGTAAAAATTAAAACGAAAAACAAATAAAATACATTTAAAATGTAACTGAAATAAAATAATCTAAGTATAAAATTAAAAATAAAAATAAAAATTTTTTTCTTATTTTTAAAAGAAAACAAAAAGGATCCGTCTTATAAGTTATTTATGGTTCTATTTGTACTATATGGCGTAACACTTATGAGCTATCTTATTACTAATCTTATTTTCTAACTTATTGCTATGATACGTCTATTGTGCTATTCGTTGCCCTTCCCGAATTCCTGTCTCATTCTTTCTACTATCCTATTTTCTCTGTATTTTCTTTCTTCTCTATAAATTCTGTTTCTGTCTCTTATAATGTCCTTCCGATGTTGTTCCTTGTCTTGTTCTCCGACCGTCCGGTCTCCTTCCCATCTCTTATCCCGTTTAAGCTCGTCCAGTGCTTGTTCCAGCAAGGATTTCAGATCCCAGTCCTTGTCTACTGCCACCAACAACCTGGCTATGAATTCCTTTCTTTTCTCATTCTCCGTGATCAATGCCTTCCCTACTGAGTAGCCCTCCTGTTCGTTACTAGAGAAGTTTGTTCTATTTCCTTCCTTTTCATGTGTTAGTGCTATCCCTCTCTTTTCCCTCGTAATTTCTCCCTCTCTAGTGTCAAAACGTGCATAATAGTTGGTCCTCACTGTAGGTGCCTTTGTCCTTTTTCTCCCGTCATCCCTCTTCCTTTCTCGTCCAAGGGATTCGGAATTGTTCGGTGAATAAAATGATAGGTCGTCACTGCTTGAGTCATCTGCGCCCCCCTTTTCCCCTTCCTTTCCTTTTCCTTTCCTGTTATTTTCCTTGCCAATCACTTTATCTTTATACAAAGGTTTTTGTCTCTGGTTCATCCTCTGTCTATTAAGGAGAGGCTACTTATCTGGTTTTTCGTACCTGTCATATATTTCTGTTGGGCCTTCCTCACTACCCTCCAGGATTTCCATAGCTTCCTTATACGACGCATTATTATATGCCATTACTTTTTTGATCCTTTGATTTCTTTCATAAACGTCACATTTTCTGTCCGTAGATTTATGCCCCTCACCACAGTTACGACATTTAGTTGGTTTATCACAGTGACCGTGTGCTTTCTCGCCACAGTTGATACAATATTCTTCACTCTTGCAATGTATCTTTCTATGTCCGAATCTAAAACACTTGTAGCATTGCATCATTGGGGCTACGTATGGTCTTACCCTTAGCACTGCTAGATCGTTAAAGAAACTGATCTTATCCCTGAGTTGATTCCCCTTGAAAGTGATTATCACTGAGTCTACCGGTTCGAATTCCACCTTATTCTCCTCTTTGTTCCATCTTCTCCTCATCATTCTTTCTATTCTCACCACGTCCTCTGGCTTTGTAAGTAGTTCATAGAAGTCCACAATTGTGTCAAGGTATAATGGTACTACACCCTTGAAGCATGTATCTCGGTCTTCAATTCCCGCTCTGTACCCTTCTTTTTCTTTGTCCTCGTTGATCTTCTTAATAGCGTTATTCGCATCTATTGGGTTTAAAAAAAATAATGTGGCCATCTTATATCCATTCATCATTATGCGTTTGGGGTATATTTTTTTTCTTTTAGCATATACATGACCTTAAAATAATTACTACCTTTTTTAACTGCGCCTGTTCTTTCCATTATCCTTAGTGTCACTTTATAGTTACTGCCGAAGTTTTCTTCGAATTCTAATTTCCTACTAACCTTAGACGATTTATCGATCTCACTAATATGCTTAAGCACACCTTCCTCCCTCACGTATATTTCCCTTTTTCTTTATTCATTCCCCATTGTCACGTTATTCCTATCGTTTGCCTGTTGCATTTCGCTGCTTCTTGCTGACTGCGAGCCTTTGTTGCAGTCCGCCGTTGGTATCGTATCTCCTTCTCCCTCCGTTTCCATCTCCTCTTCCGATTGGTCCTCTCTCATATCACGTGCCTTCTGGCCATTCATGTTGCAGGTTTCTCCCGCGCTCTTCTCAGTCTGTAACAATTGCTTTCTCGCCTTCTTCTTTTTTCTATCTACAGTTTTCCATTCCTCGTTTCCGATCTCATTGTTCGTCGTATCTATCATTAACTGGTCCAAAGTGTCCTCCGTCGCTGGTCTTTTTCCTTTATTGCTTTCTTCGTTCATTTCAACATTTAATCTTGCCTCGAGTCTCCTTATTGTTTTCTTAAGCGTTTCATTCTCTCTCAGTGTTAAACTTATACTTCCTCTACTCTCCTCTCTCCGCCCCTCACCCAGGGGCTCCTCGTAATCCCTTATTTCTTCTATATTGCTCTTTTATTTTTCACGTACCTTATTATATCCTATTACTACACTTCAATATATATCTGTTAAGCTCTAAAAAGAGCTGATTTACTTATTCCGAGGGTATATAACACTAATTAATCGTCAGACACCGCTCGAACACGTCCGTCCCTCACAAAACGCCATCTCATGAAACATCTTCGACATCTTTGCAGGTTATGATGGTTTCAGAACACTCGGTTTAGTTACTCCGCCAAGTCCATAGCAGCCAACATCTAGAAACAAAAAATAAGCTAAACTATCACTATTCGGAATATAGCCATGTAGTGTCTCTATTGACACTATTTTAGAGATACTATTGTGTCCAACACAAAAAGCATATGATAATGATCGCATATTATCCCCTGATGCCAAGTACCTGATAATTATATGCAATCTTATTTCAGGAATAACTTCTCGAACCACAGATTGTTTAGTAATCGATGGTTCGACTATTTGTAACAATTTTTTAAAAAGTATCGGTTCCAATCGGAAATAATTAACGAATTTTTCACGAATTATTGCTCTAGTTCATTAACGAGATTATTGTTCGCTCCTTGTATTAACCGTCGTTTAATACTAAATATTAAATTGACCCAATATTTTCGTTTTCCTTTATCAGCTTTTTTCGCTTTTTATTAATGTAGAATAAAGTGAATACATCTTAACAATTTTACAATATGTTTCCTGTTTGATGAAAATATTATGATTGTGTTTTAGATGCTTTGTTAATAACAAAAGCAAAAGCAATATTGTTCTTAATTTCATTCTACACCTGTTAAACCAATTGCGAATTTTTTCATTTAATTATATTAAACAGTAAATATTTAATTAAATATCCATAGTAATATAATATATAAAATATTAATTATGAATTGTTAATTAATTAACAATTCATATTTAATAAAATTTAATAAAATTTACTTACACACTATGGATATTTTTTTCGACTATTCTCTTTCTTTTTATGGTTCCATGGTTGGAAAGAATGTACTTCGCACAGATTTTACAAATAATTAAGTAATTTTAATTATTTGATGCTTACGCGATTCTCTTTAGCAATTCTGTTAAAAATAAAAATATGACTGTGCAGAAGTCAGTTTTGTTTTTATTGCGAACTTTTCGCTGTTTTCGGTACGCAAGAATTTCATCTCTATGGTCCCATGAAGCAGAATGAGCGTAAACAAATCGGTGGTTTACTAATCACAAAACTGTTTAGATGAAGAGAAATAACGAAAATTAAAAAAACGAATTGACGCGATTCGTGTAAGCGAATCAGGCGGATAGCCAATTATAAATAATTTTCATAAGTAAATTTTATTAAATTTCATTAAATATTAATTGTCAATTTAATTAACTAATTTAATTAATTGTTAATTTAATTAACAATTAATACAAATATTAATTGTTAATATAAATAATTAATATAAATATTAATATAAATATTAATTGTTAATTAGATTCACAATTAATATTTAATGAAATTTAATAAAATTTATTTACACATTATGGATATTTAATTAAATATTTATTGTTTAATATAATTAAATGAAAAAATACAATCCGTTGTCTATCGATATCGTAGGCTGTAAGAATGGGACAATCACAATCAGGTATTCTCTCCACATTCGTCTGTGATTGGTCAATTCTTGTGGCTTACGGCTTGCGACACTGACATACGACGTATTGTAAAACAAGCCCTACGGTACTGTCCCATGGGCATAGAAAACGGAATTGGAAAGGTAAAATGCACAACAGCTAATCAGCATCATTCCAAAAATTTCATAGCTTTTTGTTCCGAAAAATTCATAATGCAAATATCTGATGGTCAAAGTTATAAGGCTAGGATTATTAATAATGCTGGATTCAGACTAGCGCGATAACGCGAAACGCGATGCGCGATATCCAATAAGTTTATAGTTTTTTCGAAAAAAGCTGTACACTCGCATATCGCGCATCGCGTGTCATCGCGCTGGTCTAAATCCAGCATAAAACGGTGTATTATATCAAAGAGAAGCCTGAGAGCGACCACGGTCGCGAATTTACTTATTAGGACCGTGGCACATAGAAAAACTTAAACAGTAAGATCTAAGCAGTAAGCGAATTAGCCAATCATAGTCGATAACGTAGTAACATAAGCAGGGGGTCGATGTAGCTTTCCTAGGATGGAAACGTGAAAAGTTTCATGTAAACTTTACGATCATATACGATTTTGCGGGATCATGTAACTCTCTCAAACGTGAAAATGTGAAATTTTTCACGTAAACTTTTTCGCCATGTACTTTGGTGGCGGAAAGGCGGAAATCTAGGGAATTAATAAATATGCTTCGGAATTAGAGAAGATTAGAGCTGCGTTAGGATTAAATATATGTAGACACATACAATTGGTTATTAAAAGATGTATATAATATTATACCAATAAAATAATTTTCATTAGCTATAAAACCTATAACCTATGTTTCATGATTTCACTTTCCACGCATCCAAGCTACATACATAATCGCTGTACGTGAAAAGTTTCATATGAAATGTCAAAGTGTGAAAAATGAAAAGTAAAAAGTGAAAAATGAAAAGTGAAAAATTTCACGTAAAGATACATGATTGATCCCCAGTAGCAAACTCATAAAGCCTAGTCTACAATGACATAACATAAGGCTATAAGGCTGTAAGGCGTGATTGTAAGAACCTATTTAAATGAATTATTTTCATTTCTTATGCTTAACAACGTATACAGCACAATTATACCGTGACGTAAGTTAAGCATGACGTTGTTAAGCATAAGAAATAAAAATAATTCATTTAAGTAGGTTTTTACAACCACGCCTTACAGCTTTATAGCCTCATGTTATATCATTGTAGACTAGGCTTAATGATATGTATGTAATGATTGATTTCCTTACTGCTTAAGTTTTTTTATGTGCCACGGCCCTTATCTTATTTTGAAGCGCCGAAACGTGGATATTGAACTATATAATCATGTCCACGAAATTGGTCAATAGGTAACACGCCTATGTCCATAATTTTGTGGTTTTGTTCCGTGCTATGTCCATGATTTTGTGGTTTTGTTCCATGCTATATCCACGAAATTGGTCGATAGGTAACACGGCTATGTTCACGATTTTGTGGTTCTGTTCCGTGCTATATTCACGAAATGTCGATACAAATATTCAACAAATATGTAAAACATATTAGTACAGATATATTTTACATATTTGTTGAATATTTGTATCGACACTTCATGAATATCATGGCTATGGACATCGATCACGTAAGTTTTCCTCTAGAACGAATCAGTGAGAAGTGACGAATTTCATGTGAATTTCATCATTTTGTGATTACGTAATTTTAATTTCGATGAAAGCGTGAGATATTTAGCGTAAAACTTTTCACCATCAGCTGACATAGTTAAATGGTGAAAATCTAGTATTTCTTAATCTATACGGCATATTAATTGGTAAAATGGTCGCATTTTTTGGGGTTTTAAATCTGGCAATAGAAGATTTTAATTTTAATTTTTAATGATTATGTATTTCGTTGTAGATAAATATTCAAATTTTTTACGAAGATAAATTGTTAGTATATTATAACACATTATAGTCAAGATGTAAGTCAAGATGTAAACTGAGAAGATGTAATACTTAAAAAATAGAGTGAATCGGAAAGGAAACAAAATATTGTATTTACATTTTTTATTATTTATTAAACTTGCCATAAATAAACGTCATTTAGTCAACTATAACATTTTCAGAAAATTTATCTATCTAATATCACATTTAAAATAGTTATCACTTCCGCCATTTATATTCTCTTTACCAGCTTCATTACCTGAATTGTGATTTATAGTTTTTATGATTAAAGAACGTTTTTTTCTTGCAAAATTTGATGTGTAAACTCCTTTGTTAGATGCAGACTCATTTAACGACTCATACTCTTCGATGAATTGCAGCTCATTACTTTGGACGTCTTCAAGCGAGCTTAGCTCTTAAAGCCGGCTTACCTCTTATGCTCCTGTTTGTTTGAAATACAGACATTGAAATTTTTTACAGAGAAATTTTTTAAATAAAATGAGAAAGTTTATATATTTCAAATAAATAATTAATTCAAATAAATTAATAAATTGTTGCAATTGACAATTATTAGTTGTACAATTGTCTTCCTTATTGCCGTTGATGTATTTATCTTCTTTGCACGAATAGGAATATATATTTATTTCTAAGTTCATTCCTCTTTATTTTGCTAAATATTAAGATTATATTTACAGTCATGAAATTGCCTTCAGTGTAGTTTTTGAAATATTTTGATGTGAATAGGTCTTTACTGGTGAGGTAAATCGCGATCACAGAACATATACTAAGAGAAATGAAAGCTCTGTATATAAGATGAGCAACAAAAGATGAGACACTGCCATCTAATAGTGGAGTGCAAACTAAAATAAATTGTAGGGTTGACATGTAATCTTTTCATATAAAAATTTGAAATAGATATTAAATGATAATTAAATGATTAAATAGGTATGTAAAATTAATAAAGACAAACAAAAATAAACACTGCACAAATACAATATATTTACATGTACCTATAAATAGAGATACCATGATAATATCACAGAAATTATCACAGAAATTAATTATATTATATACATACTGTATGATGTATTGGAAGGATCCCGTTAGCGTATACATCCACATACATCAACCGCTGCTTAGGAATTTTCCAATGGACCACCAATCAGAAAATTTTATATTTAATTGGACAATCAGCATTGTGTGCTATCGGATCCCTCTCTGTTGTATTATATATTAGCATATTATTTATTTATGTAGTTGAACCCCTCATATCCATTAGATATTCCATATAATTTCATATATGTAAGTTTTATAGTGTATGTCCTGGAAAAATAAAATATAAAAAAATTATAACACAAAATTTGTCGAATAGAATATATAAATTTATAAATTTAATTACCTTTTGCTCGTATTTACAGACACACGTTCCATGTCCAATAGTCCACTATTGCTGGAGCAGCGAAATAATCTGAAATAAAATTTATATCAATATAGTTTCTTTTCCTTTAAACTCTGTTTAAAAAATTATTAATTTCTTTCGTCTCGACGATTATAAAAAAATAAATAATGCAAATTTACGTTACAAAAAAAATAAGGTTAGAACGGATTCCGTTTCTTGAAAAATGCTCTATGAGAAACCAGGATACTTAAAATCCGAACGAAAAGTTATGAAATTTTCGGAATAATTTTCGGAAAGCCAAATTAATTTAGACAGTATATAATGAAAATAATGTATTAAATTGTATTTATATTTATATTTATTTATTTATATTTATTATTGATATTTTTTACTTATGAAAGTAAAAAAATGAAAGCAAAAATAGTGAAATTATTTCTTGTTTTGATCTAAGTAACAAAATTCGCGCAAGGAAGGAAGGAACGAGGGAAAGAAAAAAAACTTTGGATCCCGTGTAAAACTTGATCAGCGATGTCTTTAAAACTGCGAAATATAGATGAAAATATGTATAGATATATATATGTACACGCGCAACAATCACTATTTTCTGCTTTGTGTCGATTCTATTATTATGTCAAATATATTCTTTGTGAATACACGACATCGAAAGATCTTTTTCGCTTCTGGATTTCTTACACATATGTATGCGTAATAAGTGACGATAATCTCTATTCACTAAAAAACAATGACTTTTCGTCTATAGTATAATTATTTTCGATCCGATATACATTATGTATCGAAATATCGCTAATGAAATAACCTAGCCATGATGTAATTGCTATATAACATAGATGTAAAAACATGTATATTTACATCTATATTATATAGCAGTTACATTCCTGATTTACTGGGAAGTAAATTGTACTTAATGATAAATATGCGCGGGTACTCGCTTCAACATTTCGCAAAAGAGAAAAAAGAATTAAAGAATTAAACGGTTAATTGATCAAGATAAATGCTCTTTTTTAAGTGATGATAAATTGATAAATTCGAAAGTGATATCGATTAAGAGAAGAAAACTTTGAGATACTTTAATGAAAAAAAAGAAAAATCCATTGACCATCATTACGCACCACCTACGTAAACAATCAGATAAATAGACAGAAATGTACGCAAATAATCGAGTACCGCTAGTGAACTGATTGTGCGAATATCGCGACCACGACCCGCGTGACGCGCGCGATTCGCCCTCTTACCATCGTTCACCTGTGCTAGCCTATGCTCATTATCGTTCATTACTATTCATCACTGCTCACCACTGTTCCGTTCACTCTCGTCGGCGCAGCCGGCGCACCGATTGTGTCGCGCGCATTCAGTTTCAGTCGCGGTTTATCGGCCGGTAAGGTGGTAGACGCTCTTGGAAAGCGCTCGAGCCTTGTCGCGACTCCCCAACAATCTCTTATAGCTCTGACACGGCATCACACGGTCTCTCACACGGTATATTCCACCACGAATATAATAGCCGACAAATTGTAGAACGATATCTTTTTTGATCCTTTTTATATTTGCGAACATTTCATATTAGTCGTCAGTCTCGTCAGAGCATTGATTTGAATCAAGAGAAGGGAGGTGAAACATGGCGGAGAAAATGTACTACCCCAATTCGGAGCTCGCGAGGAAATCGCATTGCGGTAGCATGGAACAGTACAAGCGAATGCATGAAAGGTGAGTAAAAATGTAAAACTTTAATATCATACATATGTACGAAGCAGTTGTCATTGCGTGTCATTCTCTTCGGTTCTTTCGAAACTAAGTTTTTACGCATCGAATCGAAGATGGAATTCGCTCGGGAATGAATCAAGCTGCAGGCTGCGAGTCGAGTCGTGACGCAAAGACGCTGCGAAATGCTATAGGAATGCTTAAAGAACAAATAGACGATAAAAGTGTCATAGGCATCTCGGCAAAGTGTTTAGCTTGATTAATTTGGCTAGAACCAATGACAAATGGCATATTAGATGAAAGAGTCACGAGCATATCGAGATCAAGGTCTTGAAGGAGATGTTGACTTGCGAGGAAAGAACGCATTTTTGCGTATTACGGCATAATTTATTATTGTAGAAACCCCGAAAACTCCGGAAATTTATGATTGAAATTTATTTCGGGCTTTAATGTGAACCTTCTATAAACGGCACGAATAGCAAGCGTACGATATTGATCCCATAGGGGTGGGATAAAATTCTCGGTGAAGGAAAGAGCGCTTCTTGGCGCGAAGCGGACACGAAGAAATACGGGAAATGTCCCATATCGCGCCACTACTCTTCCATATATCTCGCTAGACTTTTCTTCTCCGTCTCTCTGATTTTAGTTTAATTCCTATTATAACCACAATTTTTTGTCAAATGCGATCCAAGCGAGTTTCTTAAATAGAAGTATTCCAATAATTTTTGTTTTAATTACCTTCACGTAGCCTTGATATAAATTTAAGACCTATTTATTTCATCCATAATGTATTCCACCGGAGGAGGGAGCGCGAGTTTGTCTAATTAATGCGGAAATGCACGCGGCAATGTGCACAATTCGCGGGTGCACCGAACGTGCATAAATTTGTAAATAAAGCAGAACAAAGAATCGTCTTACGTAAGAGAAAGGAAGTGAATTGAGTTGTTAAACACGAATCTTACAGTTCTTATTACAATGTGTTCTTATCACAATATTCAAATTTTAAGAATTATTATTTTATATATATATATATATATATATATATATATATATATATATAAAATATATAATCGTTATATCGCATAGTATATACAACCTGTACATATGTACGTTTAATATAATATATATATATATATATATATATATATATATATATATTTATATATATATATATTATAATTATATATATATATATATATATATATATATATTAAACGTACATATGTACAGGTTGTATATACTATGCGATATAACGATTATGGATCGTTTCCATATATCATAAGAGAGGCGATGCGAAGAGGAGTGAATGCGTATAGTAATGCCGATATACACGGATATATATTATTCAAGTTGATATATATTGTTCTTTGTTGTTTTCCTCCTTTAGATCTATACAGGATCCGGTGCAGTTCTGGGGTGAAATCGCTAAACAGTTTTACTGGGAAACGCCAGCGATAGATGACAAGTTCTTTTCGTACAATTTCGATCTGAGCAAAGGTGATGTTTTCATCAAGTGGATGGAAGGAGCGTCGACAAACATAAGCTTCAATTTACTCGATAAAAATGTAAAGAGTGGAAACGGCGATAAAATTGCATTTTATTGGTAAGGTGCAGTTAAGAATATGAGTTGATCAAGTTTAGTTAGTTGGACGAAATCGAAGCGCGCGATACAAATTCGCGTACGAGCTAATTGTTCATGCCCGTATCCGAGTTCGAGTTCGAGTCCGATGGACTTCATTTTCATGCAAAGTATATCCTCGAATGGTAGATGCAAGTCATTCGAACGCGTTAAGCTTGCGTCACTTGCGTAAAATTGTATATTTTATGTTATTGCGCGATCCACTTTTATTATTGTTTCTTTAATGCGCTAGTGTGGCGATCTAATACCTTTAATGACGCCAGTGAAAACCTCTAGAAACTCTGTGCTTGCGAAAAATTCGTAAGACGCATGAAACGCAAGACGCAAGACATAAGTGAAGAAGCACGAAGTTTCGCGATATCACGCTTCATACATATTTGATTTACTACCGGTCTACCTACGCGCTACGCGTCAGATTACCGTTTAGCGTTCACAATTGATTACCATCGATAATGCAAGAACGAAAGCCAGTACCGTATACTCACAGAGTATTTCTAAGAATCAAAGCTTCTAAAGCTTGCATTTCTTATTTGTGAACGATGATGCAATTTTGCATTATCGTTTTGTCTCGCACACGCGACCATGCGACATTGAAATCGTATTGGATCGCGCGATTTCGCATCGGACGATGCTCATCTATTTGTCAAAAAATTTGAAACATGGCTTACACCTGCGTCTCCATTGGCTAGCGAAGCGTCGCGCGCGATCGCGTCATTCGTTACGTCAGCTTTCATACGCGCGATATCATGATTCGCGATCACGCGATTCTCACTGAAAATTTTGCTGCAAAGGCTCTCTCTCTCTCTCTCACTCACTCACTCACTCACTCACTCACTCACTCATTCACTCACTCATTCACTCACTCACTCTCGTTCTCAATCGCTCTCGACCACGCAGATATCCGAGATATATTTCTCTTTTTCCGTCACTCGTAAATGTGCAAACTCAGATAAACTATTTAAGATTAAGGATAAACTCGAGTAAACTCTCTCAATGAAAAACGATCTTGGATCTATGTTATTCGTCGATTATCGATCATCGACGATCAATGAGATAAGCAAGCGAGGCGAGACAGACGGGGGATTAATGGAAACATAAAAATACAATCAAATTCAAATACAGAATGATAAGTATAAAACAGTATGTTAACGACGTGTATAATCATGAATCAGTATCGCCCAGCCCTGAGTTTAGAGAGGAAAGGCCGAGAGAAATGAAGGCCATTTTCAGAAGACGCGTTTCATGTAACGCGCAACATCGTTGAACGATAATATCTACGTAGAACTTCTTAATTGTCGGATTAACAACAAGATCTAGTTAATCTTACGCTCATCTATGAGATATATATAACAATATTTAAGAAACTGATGTCAGTTAAATGATATATGGATCCAGCATTATTGATTCTTACATTTTTTTTATGTCTTCGACATGATTTATTCCATCTCAAATAGCTCCTCACAAGACCAAAAGTATTATGTCATTCCAATCCAGAATATCCAATCCAGAAATATTCAAAGTCGACGATAATTTCAAGATATCTTTCAGAGTTCTTTATGAGATATTTTGAAGATGTTTCTTAAAGATATCTTAAAGTTGTCTTATATGTCGATTTTAGACATTCTGCTTATTGGGAAATCTCATTTTATCGATTAATTAACGACTTGCAATGTCGTAGCTAGCTACAAACTTGTCAAATTTTCATCTTCTATAGTCGGGATAGTCGGGGACAGCATATTTCACGTAGCCGATTGGATGATTCTTAAAGTCTTAGCATGTTACGCCCACTGATGTAAAACTTTTCAAAAGATGTATAATCATCGCGATCCTCGTGATTTCAAGAAAGTTTGACTTTCTTTGTAATAGAGATATCGTTTGAAATCCTGTAAAGATACGTGTAAAACGTATTAAAATTGATTGTAAATGAAATTGAGCTCTAAATGATCTAAATGCGCATAATTAAACACGTGATACATCCTTGCTGTCTTTCTTGCGTTACTTGCAATTTATCTCGCAAGCAAAACTGCGAATCGACATCAATTTTTTCCGTTTATATTTTCCTCGAATTTAATAAATTTTCATCCATGTTGAGATTTGTCATTATCAGATATTCATTGTATTGACAGGGAAGGAAACGATCCGGAAGATTATTCGCGATTAACATATAGAAAATTACTCGAGGAGACATGCAGATTTGCGAATGTTCTCAAGTCAAAGGGTATTTCCAAGGGGGATAAAGTAGTGCTTTATATGCCGATGATTTTGGAACTACCGATTGCTATGCTAGCTTGTACGAGGATAGGGGCAGTTCATAGTGTAGTGGTAAGTAAATATTATCAACAGCTGATGGACTATAGAGTCAATAGGAGAAAAAAAAGATCATATATATGATCGCAGTTCGCAGGATATTCATCTGATTCGTTAGCAGAACGTATCCTTGATTCCAAGGCCAAAATTCTCATCACCACTGATGGTGTGTGGAGAGGCGAGAAATTACTTCTATTGAAAAATATTTGTGATGAAGCTGCAGATAAAATTAAGAAGCATGGTCATCAACTCGAAAATTGTATCGTTGTCGCGCATCTGAGAAGACTCAATAATCCTCAGGGTAAGGTAAACGGAATGAATGGTACTAGTAATGGTACGGCCATGGAGGTGACTAATATTTCTTGGGATGACGATCGAGACATTTGGTGGCATGATGAAATGGAGGAGGCGGAGGCAAGCTGTTATCCAATTTGGATGGCTGCCGAGGATCCACTTTTTATCCTTTATACTAGGTAAAAATTCCTTTCATGTTATATCTATCACAGTCATGTTTATATCGAGCTCAAAATAGAGTGCTGTCGATAGTAAAAGATAGTATCCTCTTTTTTCCAAAAAGAAAAAAAAAGCATAGTTCTTCTAATAGGCCCTTCTGACTGTGTCGTTCTTTTGTGTCCATACAGTGGCTCTACTGGAAAACCAAAGGGTGTTCTCCATACTACTGCGGGATATTTAATTTACGCGGCAACAACTTTCAAATATGTTTTTGACTATCATCCAGGTGATATTTATTGGTGTACCGCTGATTGTGGCTGGATCACAGGACACACTTATGTGGTTTACGGTCCGTTGGCGAATGGTGCAACATCTGTTATAGTACGTATGCGTGATGTTTCCTATATACATTTACCGTCTCATGTAAACCATTTATGTGTCATTCTCAGTGTTTTACTTCTTTAATTTATATTCGCGATTGACAGTTTGAGGGTACACCCTTTTATCCGGAGAATGATCGATATTGGTCCATCATCGATAAATATAAGGTTACACAATTTTACACGGCGCCAACAGCCATCAGATCACTAATGAAATTTGGCGATGATCTTGTGAAGAAGCACAGTTTGTCTACACTTAAGGTAAATTTATTCGTCAATCGAAAAAAGGAGAAGAGATGTATTTAACATATGGAAAATTATACACATATTCATTTCAGGTTCTTGGTTCAGTCGGCGAACCAATTAATACCGAAGCTTGGCTCTGGTTTTATAATCTCATTGGCCATGGCAAGTGCAGTATAGCAGATACTTTCTGGCAAACGGAAACTGGTGGTCATGTAATTACACCGCTGCCAGGTGCCACACCTATGAAACCAGGTTCAGCGGTAAATAATTTTTCCGTTAATATTTTTTGCATAATGAATGACTTATTTCTAATGTAATGTATGATACAAATATGTAGACATTTCCTTTCTTTGGAGTTCTGCCAGAGCTTCTCGATGAGGATGGTCGCGTGATCGAGGGCGAAGGAGAAGGTTATCTTGTCTTCCGTCGACCATGGCCGGGTATGATGCGGACTCTGTACGGAAATCACCAGCGTTTCCAAAATACATACTTTGATCGATTCAATGGATTTTATTGTACAGGAGATGGTAAGTATTGTTCGCTCTTTTACCTTTTTTCTTTCTTTCCAATCCTTGTATATATTTTGATTATTTGCGTTATCTTTCTATTAAGAGTTCTGATATCTTGTTACAACATATTTGACATCTTTATTGAATTTTTCTTCAATTCTCAATATCTGATTGTACTTGGCCATTTTTTATCTCTGTAATTATTACAGTATCGTGAACAAGTGATTTTTATCGTAACCGTCGTTAAAAAAAAGAATAACTCGACTAGAAAATAAATTAGCAACAATGAGATGAATTAACATTCGACATAAGACAGAATTTAAAATACCTCTTGTATCCCTCCCTCTTATGTGCGCGTGCACGCACGAGAGAGAGAGAGAGAGAGAGAGAGAGAGAGAGAGAGAAAGAGAGAGAGAGAGAGAGAGAGAGAGTTATTCTCGATTTTATATTTTTTTATATTTCGTTATATTTGTTTGCGTTACCTGCAAAATACCCCAGCTTTGAATTGGCTACTGAAAAGTCTAACTGTTAAATCAGCGACAAAATTGTCTTCCGTTTCATCATGAGTTCAATATAGCCCCAGTCCATTCCTGTGCAATCAATGATCTCTGTCACAGTGTCGATTTGCGATATTCTCATGAAATAATTCGCAACATTTTTTTTTTTCGCTTTTTTGATTCTCTTGATATTCATCGCGGTAAGATCATCACTGACTTTGAATTCCTTGATCGTCAACCAACCATTCCAATCTCTTCTAAATCGAAAGGATCTTCGATCGAGACTATCGCTGGGAATTCCAAAAGATACTTTAGATTATCCATTCCGTAAAGCTTCGGTCTCCAAGTAATTGGTAGGATCAGAATCTTCCTTATATGCCATCCGTCTTAAATATCGATCATTCTTTTATGTCTATATAAGATATAAACATGAAATTTCTTTAGAATACTATTATCGACAATCGATGATGAAAGAAAGAAAAAAATGTTTCGAGTATAAAATGAATAGCAAAATTCTCTTTATAAAAAGCACTCACTATCATATCCAACGCTATCTTAATTATGCCTTTGTAATCTGCCTATGATGCACGCATTTCGAAAGATCAAGATGGCTTTGTCATTCTCCAAATTCGGAATGAAAGCTCCATCATCTGGAAATAAGTTACGTATTTGCTTAGCATGAACAATTTTTCTCTCCAATACTCAATAAATCTCGGTGGCCATTTGTACGAGCACACTCTTGGCACCTGAAACTTTTGACATTGAATATGCAAGAAAATAAAGTCGAACATTTCAACAATTTAACGATTAAATGATGTATTTGGTTTTGTTTGGCAAGTACACATGTATCTAAGGGCAATATTGCGAATTCTTGACATGATAAATTATTGCCGACATACTGTTTTCTGCTGATTATGCTAAAACTCGGGCCATGTACAATGTATCGTTTTTGGTCAATTCGACAATGTATCTGAAATACGAGACACCAGAGATAAGCGATCGTAAAAGATGAAAAATCTGTTCATATAATCGATCAAATTAATTTAGCTCTGAAAAACAACGACCGATAATTATCCGTAAAGCGACAAATCTTTTTTAGCGACTTTGCAATAAGCTATTGAGACCTCGAGAATAGAGTTAATACCGAATCTTGACTTCTTTTTTGTGCGATACAATCAATTCAGAAGTTTCTATCTTGTTTTATCTAAGTTGTTCTATCTAAGTTTCATCTTGTTCAAAAATTTTCAGCTTTGACTTTATCAATCGAGGAGTAATCAAATTATTGACATCAACAGCTTTGAGTATTGAACAACCGTGATAACTCGTTCCTTCATCTGATCTCACGTGTTTGATGCGGAATGGGTAGCATGGTAGAGGATATCGACCTAAATAAATCGATGTCGGCTTCCAAAGTCGTCTCTGCTATCAAATATTTGACAAGCTCTTTTGAAGTGCCATTTTGTTATATACAAATTGAAACTTTTATATTTATCGCGTTTATATTTATCACATTGCTATCATCATTGGATTAAATGTTTATTTTAAAAATTTTGTAAATACGCACAGATTTTACGATTTAATTGCAATCGACGATAATTATATCATCTGATAATTTTGACCAGATTTACATGTGACCTTATGTAACTTGCATACACATTTAACATTCAGGTTCGATTATCGGAATCGATTATCTAATAGTAAAGCATGAATAGTAAGGCATTATGATGAATTGTTTGTAACCTAATTTCAGATGAGAAATTCAGAGAAAGAGAAAAATATGGAGTATTATGCACTCGAAGCAATATATACTCTTATTTAGCCATAGACATTTGTATCTTTGAATCCTATTATAGATTTTTTAAATTAAAGAGAATAGAAAAAATCTTTCCTTCTCTGTTTCATTTAAAATTAAAATTCGAAAATTTATCTATAATTTTCGATCAATTGCGATACAAATCACAAAATGATATAAATCTGATCTTCCTTTTAATTTATGATTTTAGGAGCAAGACGCGATGTGGATGGATATTTATGGGTAACTGGCCGTATTGATGATATGTTGAACGTTTCCGGTCATCTAATGTCAACGGCTGAAGTGGAAAGCGTGTTGGCAGAACACTCCTCTGTAGCCGAGGCCGCGGTAGTCAGTAAATCGCATCCTGTTAAAGGTCAATGTCTATATTGTTTCATTACACCGACTGCAGGCACGACATTTGATGAAAAATTGCAAAGCGAGCTTAAAAAGAAAGGTGAGTTTTATTGAGCCAACCGATTTGATTTTATACGTTACTCAATATATACAAGAAGATATATTCAAAGTATGGTTTCAAATATGGTTTGAGCAGTACGCGAGAGGATTGGTCCATTTGCCCAACCGGATATCATTCAACATGCCCCTGCTCTACCGAAAACAAGATCTGGCAAAATCATGAGACGTATGCTAAGAAAAATCGCAGCGGGTGACAGGAATATCGGAGATACATCAACATTGGCCGATGAGACAGTCATTCAACTTCTCTTTGAATTAAGGCCATATGTTTAAGATGCGCGGTTTTTGTTTGTAATAGAGAAATGAAAGTATCTTATGAGAAGACTTTTCATGTCGATTCATCGGAAATATATCGCATAATTCGGATACTTTCATAAAAATAAAATAATAAATCGCACATTAAATCGAGTCGATCTATGTATTTGCATGATAGTGAAGACATATAGGAATTTTATTTTATATGACATTCAATCATTAATCATTTGACAACCAAATTTGACAAAATTTTGTATAAATTTATGAAATGTCTAGAATATTATTTCTTTCATAAAATCAATTTGATATCATCACTTAAAATTTTAAAGTCAAAATGAAAGTTTGGATGTCTCTTTTTTTTTTTAAAGTTCCTCTCGAATAGAACTTCCTCTTGAAAAGAATTATTGAAAGAATAGATTGATAGAATTAACTTATTGAATTACGAATTAAGAATTAAATTATTGATCGTTGTCCTCAGAGTCGCAAAGTTGACTGTGTAATACATATCTTACATAAGCATCGCCAATAAATAGTCTAAGTGTCCTTTTTTTTTTTTAAGTCCAAAGTTAAGCTTGAAATTAATTGCAGAACAGGAAGCTCAATATAAGTAAATCATAACAAATAAATAAATATATACGCGCGCGCGCGCGCGCGCATATCCCCCCCCACACACACACACACACACACAGTAGCAGATGATACACAGATACATGCTGATTGCACAATTATTAATCACTGTTATTTAATGGATGAATGTAGCACAGTTAAATGATGCGTATGCATTATTATTGATGCGTCCTTATCATAATGCAAAGACAAAATTTTGTTTTCTGCTATTTAATGTACATATAATACCTTGAAATTACTTGTGTACGTGTGTGTATATATATATATATATATATATATATATAGAGAGAGAGAGAGAGAGAGAGAGAGAAAGAGAGAGAGAGATTATCTATCGCTTTTATTAATTTTGATATTCTGTGACAAGCTTGAAACTAGGAAATGCCATTTTCTTTAGCTGTTTAAAGAATACACAATTAAAAGGTTTTACAAATGTATGTACTTATGAATGAAAGTTGACTCGTACTCCTTTGGGAGTTATGTCACATACATATCATTCTTTGTGGAACAAACAACTTTAGGTGTAATAATAAATGTACATGTATTGTATTGTATGTAGATATGAAACACAACATAAGACAGAGATATTGACCATATATATGTATATATACATATATATATATATATATATGCATGATACACATACATGCATATATATATATATATATGTATGTATATATGTATATATGCAAGTTATAATTATGATTATTCTGTTAAATGTTTAAGAATGTATCATTTCTTTTACCTCTCTTTTCCATTCCTTACATCATGTAAAAATGAAAAAAAATTGTTTTAATAAATTAAATTTTTGTTGTTCGTAAGCTTCTTATCTATGTATGTCACATCATGTATCGCATATAAAGATTTGACGGAAATGAATCTGTAATAGGTAGAAGGTTTGTAGAAGACAAGTTGCAGAACTAGCAGTTATCGCTGATTGTCGTGTTGCGTTACCATGTTAGTGTGAAGTTATTTAAAAATCACGGAGATTAGCGGATGCGATGACATCCAAGCAAGCTGCCGTGCATTCCTCAGTATTCCTCAGCACATTACTATGTCGACAAGTACCGATACGAAAAGATTCAAGTGAATTCGCTGAGGGGTCATTTGTGACGCGCAAGCGCATGTATAACGAAATTCCGTCTAGAGGCTGTATAGTGAAGAGAAAGCTTTCGAAAGTACTTCTTATTGTTTCTTACGCAAAATAAATCATGTCGAATGTTGACGAGTGTTATATCGAGATTTTGCAACTTGTGAAACGAGCTGGCTCGGTAAGTCAACTAAACGGGAAATCACGATCACGTGAATACTCGATAATTTCTATATCGTGGCTATAGCAGCAAGCAACCATCAACAGAATCGATCAGATATTGCAGATATGAAACATTTTATAGAACGCCACAATTTGTGTAGTCATGCCATGATACAATCGATAAAATATTTTCTCGATTTGGTAATTATACAGTTTAGATTCCTCATCTTAAATATGGATAAAATTAGGTTTATTCGACGCGTTTTTGCACGAAAGAATTTGGCAGAAATAAGCGTTGCGAAGCGAGATATTGATCGTTAAAATTGATGATTATTTAGGTTAATAAATCTGTCATACCGACGAAATGTATCGATATGGGCATGCGCTGTGACCACATGCGTTTCAGTCGCTTCGTGTAATATTAGAGCGGTTTTTCAAATTTTTGTGAAATTGCATAATTATAAATTTTGTTTTAAAACAAGGTCTATAATTATTTGATTTCTCAGAAAGTGAGAATTCTCAGAAATTTCTACAAGGGTTTTGCGAAATCCACTCCCCCCCCCCAAGCTATGGGGCAAAACGAGGTCTGTAATTGTTCGATTCCACATAGGTTTATGATTTTTCACATAAAGTGAATTTCCACAAGGATTTTGCGAAATCCTCTCTATCGTAAAACCCTTGTGGAAACTCACTTTATGTGGAAAATCATAAATCGAATCGAACAATTATAGATTTTGTTTTACCCTTTAGTATGGCAGAGGGGAAGAGTGGATTTCGCAAAATCCTTGTGAAAATTCACTTTATGTGGAAAGTCATAAACCCATGTGGAATCGAACAATTATAGATCTCATTTTAAAATAAAATTTATACAATTCCACAAATATTTATCCATGGTAAATGTTAAGTTTAGGGGCCTGTCGTCCGATTTCAATAAAATTAGGCTCATTCGACGCGTTTTGCACGAAACGAAAGAATCGACTGAATGTACCGACACAGTAGCGATATGCGCATGCGCCATACACGTGCGCATGCTCCGTGGCAATACGCGATGCATTTCGCGATCAAAATGGGTACGAAATATGAAATTATGGAAATACATACGAAACATGAAATAAATATAATGACATAATGAGTAATCCGTGATATGTTCTACGTCAAATGAGTCTAATTTTATCGAAATCGGATGACAGGCATCTAAAACTTAACATTTACCTTATCCATATTTCAGGTGAGGAGTCTAAACTGTATAATTACCCTCGCTTTTGATATAGCCTTATGAAATGTGTCACAAGATCCGCAAAATTGCTTGTCGTTTATCTCTGTGAGATAAACTTGTCTTATCTCTTATTACGTTTTTCTGTAAGTGATAGATGCCAAGCATAAACATATATTATGGCCGGTATTCATAGTCAGTTTTCATATTTAAAATCTTAAATAAGCTCGTACAGCTATCCTATTGATTGAAATGTTATCTTAAGACGATCTTAAGTTAAACATGGCACATAAAAAAACTTAAGCAGTAAGGCCCGATTGCACCAATGCTATTTTAACTTTAAGTGGGACTTAAACTCTTAAGTCTGTTGCACCAAAGTATAAATAATACTTATAGTGTTCTTGCATTTATTTTAAGCGGTAGTTTCAGTACTGCTTAAGAAATATTAAGAAACAGAAATCTTATCATTGGTTGTCACCATTATTCGCGCGTATTGTATAAATTATATATTGGAGGTTAATCAGAAAAATGGATTTACATTTCGATGTATTAAAAGATGGTGATGAATTAGATGCATTCGATCTAGTTGTTTACGAGATATCACGAAATATACATGTGCGTGCTAATTATTTTGAAAAATATAACGATTTACATTTTTTTCGAAGATTTCGATTACAGAAACATTCTGTTTTATATATATATATATATACTAGAACAGATTGAAGATCGTCTAAATTATGCACATAACAGGTAAAAATATCATATTCTTATTAGTTTTTAACATTTATTATTTTAAAATATTTTTAAAATCTCATGCACACTTTATTACAAAATTGTATTACAAATTACAACATATAACAATTATAGTGTATGTCAATTACAATAATTAGCAAAAAACGAGTAATTTTCTAATTTTTTTAGAAATAATCCGATAATTCATTTGTGATAGTCTTCCAAGTATTATTTTTGTATTACCAAGTATTACTTTTTTCCTTCCACGATATTTTATCTGTTTTTTTGGATTCAATTTTTATATTTGCTAATAACATTTATGAGAACAGCTTTTTCCTCTGCTGTGTAATTTGTGCTACATATTCTCTCTTTCTCTGATTCAATTTCCTCAGTCATCTATAATTAATAAAAATAAAGAGATATGACACAACTAAAATTTATATGTATATTAAATAAATTAAATCAACTTACGTTTTTATTATTATTACAAATCTCTCTTTCTTCCTCCATCTTTCTTGATCAAAAATTTTCTATTTTTTTCTTAGACACACCAGTTTTTTGCAATTTCTTAATATAATAATTTAATTATTAACAAATAAAAATAAATATTTGGTTTTTTCTTGCGTCCTTGCGGTATCTATAACTATATTACAAGTTATCTTAAATTATTGAAACATGAAAAATTACTATTAAAAGTTCCACTTAGACTAAGTAATATTTTCGTGGCATTCGTGCAATGCTAGCAAATTTTAAGTAACACTCTAAACCTTAACTAAGCGAAGAATTGGAATGGCGTTGATGCAATCGGGCCTAAGACTTAAGTAGTAAACGAATTAGCCCGGCTATGATTTGTTGCAGTTGCGTAAGATTCTTGCACGATGTGGCAAGAGCGGGAAATACAAATATAAAGTTGTGGAAAAAGAAAGCGTTTTCGAATCACGTTCGTTTTCTTCTTCCTATAATGGCTCATGTTCAATTCATAACCATCTGATTTTGAAAGCTGTCAATTATTAAGATGCATGCGAAATCGTTGAATGTAAAAAGATTTAAATTGTTTAATTGTGTTTTATACTTTTATCTGCAGATAATTAAGGAAAAGATTTTTCAACGCAAAGATGTGCTTACAAAATCATGCGACGTTGACTTAGTTACAGAATGGGATCAAAAGATAGAGAAACTTTTAATCGATGGCATATCATCCAAATATCCCGACCATAGGTAAGATTACATTTGAATATTAATTACTAGTCATATATATAATTCTCGATCGGCATCTTTTTTAATGAATGTTGTCTATAAATTACAAGTCTAAATTCATATTACCATATGATAAATCAAGATTCTTATGCCGCTCAATTTTAATCTCTGAATCTTTTTTGACAATAATGGTTATAAAATCTTATAATATTAAAAGTGAACATAATTCAATGACATAATAGCATAAGAAACATTTTAAAATAGTAAAGTATTGAAAACATCAAGAAGAAAGTAGTAGTAGTAATGGAAAGGAGAAGTATCAAAAGTATTTGTTTCGATAATATTAAAGAAAAGTTCAGAATTTCAATATCTATATTTAAAATATGCAATAGATTTATCGGCGAAGAGAGCACTGCTTCAGATCAGAAGATAAAATTAACAGATGTTCCGACGTGGGTAATTGATCCTATCGACGGCACGATGAATTTCGTTCACGGTTTACCGCACACGTGCATCTCAGTTGCGTTGCTTATTAATAAAATAACAGAAATAGGAGTAGTGTATAATCCTATCTTGGAGCAGCTTTTTACTGCTCGCAAAGGTCAGGGTGCTTTTCTCAATGGCGCTCCGATTCATGTATCTGACGAAAAGGGTAAACCACTCTTCATTTTTAATTAAAAATAAAATATTGATAGAATATATAAATAATCCTCCATTTTGTAAATGTAGATGCACTTGCAATCGAAATACACAATTCTATTATTATTCAGATCTTTAGACTTAGGATTAGGGTTAAATACACGCACACGCACATAAATCGACATTGCCTTCTAATTATTTTAAATAATGATTGTTATCACAGAATTGAATAAGGCACTGGTAATGGTAGAGATAGGAACCAGCAGAGATCCAGAGAAATTGAAAATAGTTTCACAAAATATAACGCTCCTTACAGCACGAGTTCATGGGTAAATCATATTTATGAGCTATATTTCTCCATAAAAATTTTATGTGAATTTATTTACTTATCCTACAGAATACGATCATTCGGTTCGGCAGCTCTGAATATGTGCATGGTTGCTCTCGGTGGAGCTGACGTTTCTTTTGAATTTGGTATACATGCGTGGGACATCGCAGCCGGAGATCTTATTGTTCGAGAAGCTGGCGGGGTGTCAATAGACCCAGCTGGTAAATCATTGCAAAATATAATACATAAATCATAGCTAAGATTAAGTGTATGAGATAGATGTTAAACTAATATAAAATTAATTCATTATTCTTACATTAAAAGGAGGCCCATTTGACATGATGAGTAGAAGAACATTATGCGCATCATCAATGGAGTTAGCTCAACAATTTTCCAAAATATTAATCCAGTATTATCCAGAGCGAGATTAAAAAACTTCAAAGTTTTATACGGAAAATCATATTTCTATAGAAATGAAAAATTATATCTCTAGATTCCAAATTACATTATTAAAAAGTAAGTATTGCCTAAAAGAAAAACGATGTAAATTCAAATTATGTGATTGTAAAATAGATGTATTATTGGGTATATAATTTTATTAAATTTTTTCAAAAAATATTGATAAAATTATGAAGCCCTTTTAGAAACACTCAAATTGTATAGGATAGCTTATGAAATTAATTGACAAGTTAATTCGCTTGTAATATGTAAAACCAAATGTAGATGCAACAGCATTGATATATATTGTTATATAGATGAAGAAAATAATAATACTGAATAATTTATTAATTATATAATTATGTATCATAAATAGAATTTCTTATTATTAATTTCAAAGAAACTTAAAAGTATTATATATATATATATATCTTGTTGACCTCATTTTGTATTATATATATAAAATTGTTATAATAATAATATATAATAAAACAATTTTTCATAAAAAAGGCAAGAAATATATTAATGGCTAATACAATTATTTTTCATTTTTCCTATTTTGCATATCTTTTTCAATGTGATATATAGATTGTTCTTTTATATCTTATATTATAAAACTCCTCATACATTCGAGCAAAAATAATAAATTCTAAAATCGAAAGGCAAACGAATACAATTATTAAAAAATATCTTTGTATATTTGATAAACTTTATTCATATTAAAATATTTTTACAATTTTCGGAGGATATTTACGAGTGAGAGAGAGAGAGAGAGAGAGAGAGAGAGAGAGAGAGAGAGAGAGAGAGAGGTGGGGAAAGGAGAGAAACAAAAAAAGAGCGAGATAATATTTCTAGTATAAATGTATTTATCGCATCTATTTTTTTGTTTTTACAGAGTGTAGGCTTTAAATATCTGAAAACTCAAAACCGAAAATATTAGTATTATATAAAAATTTCATTTCATTAACTTATTTACTACTTTAATTTTAACAATTTAGTTTGTAACAAACGATTTTATGAGAAAAAAAGATACGAATATATCGTTTACGTTTGTAATAATATCGCTTGAAATTTTCACAATCATGTACTTTACCTGTGTACATACTTACGAATCCTCGATTGTGATCTCAAGTAACTTTAAGAGAAACCTTAGTGCGCGGATATAAATCTAGTTAAACCGTTGTATAAACCTTGTTGAATTGTTTAGCGATAGTGCATGTATTTTTATGCGGCAGACACGACGTAGGCACAAGTATATTTTTCCTTCCTCCTCATCAATCGTTTTCATCATCTCTTCCATTGCCTCCCCTCCTCACAGGGAGGGCTACAAGTGAAACATTACCAAATTGCCAATTAGAACGATACATATACTTTTTTTAATCGTAGTGTCATAGTATACTTTTACTTCTGTATTGAAACATTCCCGATAAACTGTTTAATATTTTTTCCTGTTTCATTCACTGTTTTGTTTGATTTTATCGATATTTCATTACGTAGTAGATTCTTTCGTTGAACAAAAATACTAAGTCGCATGTACATCGCGTATTAGTATCGACTCGTATTAGTCGACTATTGATTTGTCACGTTTTACTTTTCAAAGTATTCAAGTATTTGATTTTGACCTTGACAAACAATTTTGGGAATACTCAAACATTATTGTAATTACATATAAAAATCTTAGCAAATCGAAATTTTATTCTATCTCGCCTTGAATAAAATTCTCTTATACTATAATAAAAAAATTATTTAAAATTCGGGTTAAAAAAGTTATTTAAAATATTTCGGGTTATTCTTTGATGTTTGACTTATGACCTTATTACTAAACTCTAGTGAATGTATAGATTGAAAAGCGGATATGCTAAATATTCCAGGCAATCCCCCATGAATACCTTGTAACGGGATCGGCGCTAAGGGCCCTTGAAAGGTCCGGCCGCACTTAACGATGATTTGAATTGAAGACGCATCTGAAACATAAGCAGTCTCGTACAATCTTGTCATATTTAAGATCATGCCATGATCCATTCACAACAGTATCGATATTACATTTTAATTTCAAACAAATAAAAATTTTTATTTTACAATTTGATTTTAAGAGATTAAGAGATTATAACGAATATATAAAAATTAGCAACTATGCCACATCTGCAGCAATGTGACTTTTGCTTCAAATAAATTGTAATATAATATTTCAATAATTATTATCTCGCATTATAACACCATATCGCTTTTATCTTAAAATTTTGCGTCGCAAAAGTAAATATACTTATTAATATGACTTTTATCTCTGTTTAACATTATAAATATGCTTAATATAATTGTGAGTTAATACGTGAGTAAATACATGAGTAAAATATACAAGCAATTTCATCATCGTATAATTAACTATGTATTTGTATTGATTTGTATTGATTATTATTAAATATTAATAAATACACGTATCGACTGAAACATGCGTGTGTATACATATGTATATACATAACATGCATATACACACGTTATCTATCTCTATTATCTATATCTATTGTATTGTCGCTGTTATAAAAAGTTTTATTAAATCCTATTGATATTTAATCTGGAACGCTCTTTAAATTTCAAAAACAAATGAAGAAAACATACACAGAGGCAGAGAGTACTAAAAAAAAAGAGAAAAATACAAATACTATATGAAATGTTTGGACTAAATATATTCATTCATGATTTAAGAAAGACAAAATGCAGGTCGTTCTTCTCATTGTGTTAAGCATGTGTTATTTTATTTCAATATAACTGACCTATTCGCTATACAATTTATCTTCCAATTAAAACAGATTTCTTTGCCATTAAGGGTTTTAATGCTGTATGTGCACGTATGCTCGTATGCTCGCTGATGAGATACTCTAAAATGGATCGAACAATGTGATCCATATGGACTTACAGTTCTTTGTATTCATTCATATATACGAATCTTTCTCGCTTTGTGAGAATATGTAACGTACAATTTCATATGAACGCATGATTTATAGTTATTTCATGAAAAGGATTCTCATAAGGATGTCTTGCTTTCCAAATCAGGAGATATGGGAAAAGGAAATTGCTACCTACCAATTTTAGATCATAAGTTTTGAATACCTGATGCCAGTTTGTGCTGAAAGAGGCGGTTGTGTTACTTTTTAATTCACATTTTGCATTTTTTTTACAAATACAAATAATATAATTATACAATTGACAAATTTCTAGTTTAAAGGAAATTAATACATACAATTTGAATTATTATATTCTCTGTATTCAGAAGATACTTATTAATATGACAGAGATGCACTTCATTACAATGACGAATCTGTATAGAGATACAATCTATACATATAATAGCAAAATTTTATTGTATTCACATAATTATGATATTGAATATAAAAATATTGTATTCTTTGTTTATCTAACAATAAGCATATGCAATGAAATATAATACCTTTATTAATTTATATAATACAGTCCAATACTTTCAAATATATTTTCCTCTATTTTGCAAGGTTCTCATGTTATTATATAAAATAACTTGAAAAAATTTTTTGCACCGCCTCTTCCTGCTAAATAAAATAAAAAAAATAAAAAAAAAAGAAAATTGGATAAAGATATAAAAATAAAAATATTTGAGATAGAGAATGAACAAGAAAACGTGTGAGAGAAAGAGATAGAGAAATAGAGAGACATACCGCACTTTTATCAAGTGACGTTTAACATTAATAGAAAGGATTGTATCGTTAACGATATTATTTTACAAAGTTACGTCAGTAAATTTTTCGATGCTAAAGGACCCCAGACAGGGTTACCTATATTTTTTCTTGTATAAAGGGATGCGCCAGAGCATGATTCACAGTGATTCTCTTCCCTGCGTCCAACATTAATGTTCGTTCGAGTAAATCCTTTAGTTGTCCAACTTTGCGATTCTGTTCTGGTGGTAAAGAATTTCCACCGAGTTCTACACTGAGATCTCGAGCCGCTGGTAACGTCGACATTACGACGACTTTTTCCTGGAAAGCACGCCACTTAGCAAGTCTCATTTCAGTGATTTAACAAATGATGTAACATTATATGATATTATATATTAATCTCTAATACTTGTTGATTTACATCGCAACGCGTTGCAATAGAACGCATACAAGACAATACGTGTCGCAGCGTCATATGCAGCGATATGATTCTAGACTTTATTGGATGCTTTCCATTTACTGATAAGTATCGTTTTTATTCTTACTCATTGAAAGAGCTAAGAAAGATAGAACAACATTTGTGTCGACTTGTGCCACTAAATGGAAAGCATCTATTGTGAATAAAGTAAAACAGACTCACCCGTTCCGTAACTTTATCAACTTCATGATACAGGAAGTTGCAATTACTGTCAAAATGTTGATCTTTGAACGTGCCTTTCCTAATTAGCTTGTTTGGCATTTTGCCTTTAAGATCCATGAAGTACTTTAACATTTGATTATTCGTTTTTCCCGAGAACATTATTTTTCCCGTATACAATTCGTATATGGTACATCCCACGGACCACATGTCAATACCAAAATCATATGGTATACCAAGAACTAGAAAATAACAATGTTACTTTCGATTCTAGACATTTCAAATTAAATTTCTGCCATCTTTTTCAACGTCGAGAATGCATGATCTGATAATTATAATTCACTTATCATTGCAGTTCTTTTTTGTTTTTAATGAAAATGGTATAATAGCATTCAATTATCCAAATTTCTTGTTGCTAAATGTTTTGTATATGCGTATATACATAGATAAGATAGCACGCACATACACATCTCGTTACAATAATAACTACTTTCAATTAAGTATGGCGCGAAACGATGTTGAAGCTAATACTCGCGAAGTCGCTGTGCATGATTCGCTAGAAATGCCTGTTAGATATTGCGAGATATAAATCATCAGTAAACTAAATAATCTAAGATCAACAATGCTAACGTAACGTCATTAATTAAGGAATGTTACATTGATGTCTGCGTTTATCGAAAGCAATTGTGGTAATACGCAACGAAGGTTTCTGAATGCACATGGAACAAAATTGTATTTATAAATAATATATTTAAAAGACCACACGTACGCACGCACGCGCGCACGCGCGCGCAAAGGGGGGGAGGGAATAAAAAGCGAGTGACACTAACTTTGTAATAAAATACTTACTTATTTCGGGCGCACGATAAAATCTCGAAACTAAATATGGTGTTATTTCATTTTCATGAGCGTGTGATGCAGAACCGAAATCACAAAGTTTCAGCACTAGTTTGCTTTCACTGACTAGAATATTATCTGGTTTGATGTCAGCATGCAGAATATTCGCACGTTTTAATAACTTTAGTGCTAGAAAAAGTTGCTGCGTATACGATCTTACCGCTTTAACATGTAAACCAACATCTTTGCCATATTTTTTTAAAACCTGTCATTTTCCAAAAAATACAATTTTCATGACATTACTTTAGTCAGCTCTAGTCGTAAATAGATTTTGTTTATAATCAATTATATACATACCTCTCTTAAATTCATAGCTAAAGGTTCAAAAACCATACATAAATGATTTTTGTGAAAGAAATGCCTAAATAGACGCAAACAGTGAAATCTATCTTCTGGATCGGCGTCATTCAATTTTCGGAGAATTTCTAATTCTTTCAAGCCAGTTCTATGCCTATAAATGTAGAAAAAAAAAAAAAAAAAAAAAAAAACGATAGCATTACATATTACTGATTGGAAATTATGAATATTACACTTACATTATTTCATTGTTTCTTATAATCTTTACAGCTACGTCCAAGTTTCCTCTAGCACTGTCTCTTGCTCTTACAACATTACTGAACACTCCTTGTCCTGTATATCCGTAAACTACATATCGTGCATCTAATGTTTCTCCAACACGTACTCTAAAAAAGCGCATCAGTCGTTATTGGTTTCTAAATTGATTAGCTTGTGAATTAAAAAAAAGGCACGTGACAAAAACATAACTCGTAACTATAACGTAACTAACCGATAATATCCTTCGGCGTCGTCCCAATTATCCGTCAAACTAGGATTATCTGGTCCTCCTTGACGTTTTCCCTCAAGTGTAGGGCTCTGAATAAGAAATTGGATAATAGATAATTAGAGAGTATGAGAGAGAGAGAGAGAGAGAGGGGGGGGATGAAAGAACAGAGGATAACAATAAAGTAAATAAGACTCAAATAGAAAACATACGTTAAAATCACCAATATTATCTGCTTCTGCAAACATGTCCCATTCATTGGATTTTTTGGAAGTTTGTTTTTCTTCCTGTTTAAATCTTTCAGATATTTTAATATTCCCAGTTTTGTTTGATTCATTGGATGGTACATCCTCGAATCTAGACTTTCTTTTTTTAGCTGGAGGTGGAGATTCTAATTTTTCTATAGGCAGTGGTGGAGTGTGGCTCTCCAAAATGGATTCATTATTATTGGATGGTATCCCCATAGATTTTTGTGATATATTAGATTGACTTTCTGGAGAACCAACGACATGTATATCAGCAGACATGTTAGAATCTTCATTTGGTCCACTCAGTCTCTATAGAGAAGAAAAATATATTCATTCATTTATATTATAACAGATTTGATAAGATAATATGTATATAATAATTATCGAAAATATATTATTTACTTTGAGCAATTCTTCTCTTTGTTTTCGTCGACGTTCTATAATCGCTTCCTCATCTTCTTCTTCCTCAATATCAATATCTTTGATATCCTCTTCGCTCGAACTATCTGAATGTTCTATTTTAAGACCTTCCGATAAAGAATCTTTGTATTTATCATTGCGTTCTCGTTTATTATTTCTGTCTCTATCTTTCTCACGATCTCTAATATGGTCCCTGACTTGTTGCTTGTCTCGATTTCTGCGACTTCTAGAAGGCGATCTGGATCTTTTATATCGATCATTTCGTTCTCTTTCTAATCTAGTTCGAGTAGGACTACGTGATTTTCTCGCAGTACTGCGAGACTGAACTTCGATTCGATGATCGTGATACCGGATTTCTCGTCGATCGCGATTATCATCATGACGATCTTTATTCCCATGTCGATCTTTACTTTTACTATCCCTCTTGTCGCGACTAGCATGACGGCGAGGCTCCCTGCTTGATAGTCTATCACGACTGCGTCGATCATAACTGTGTCGATCACGACTGTCTTGACGTTCGCGACTTCCTAATCTCTCACGACTTTTGCTGTCCAAATTTTTGGTCTCGTTATTACAAGTTTTTGAACTATGACGAGTAAGCTGCTCTCGTTTTCGATTTTCTTCTCTAGATATTAAAAATATCTATTAATGAACCGCTAATAATTATAATTGTCGATGTATATGATTACATTATATGATAACTTACCGTCTATCTGATTCCCTTTTTCGTGTCTCGTCTCTTTTTAATAAATCCTTACGTCTCTGTGGATCATCATCTGTTTTTCTACTGCTAAACTCATCTTTTCTAATATTTTCTTTTTGTCTTTCGTTAACTTTTCGTGAAGATCTGTCATCTCTTCGAATTTCTTCTCTTTTCCCTTCCTCTTTAAGGCGGATTTTTTCATCTCTTTTCTTATCAAAGTCTCTTCTCTTATCTTTATGCTGTTCGCGAATTTTTCTATCTCTAGTCATATTAACTACAACACGTCTTTCAGCTTTTATTACTTTCTTGTTGCGTTCTCTACTGCCTGATTTGCTTCTACCTCGTTTCTTTGATGTAGCCTCGATATCGCTATCATCTTCCACAAGTATCACATCAGGTGTTTCGGTTATTTTTCTCTCTTCTTCTTCTTGTAGCTCTTTATTTTCACCCTTCTCGGATTCATCCGAAAGATATTGTACTAAACATGCTTGCAATCGTTCCTATGCACATAATACATTTGTAATAAGTAAAATACTTATATAGGATATCTTATAACAATCACTATTAAATGTAGATTATGTAGAAGATTATAACGTATATTATTAAACATTAGATAATACATACATATTAAGATATGTAGCATACTTTATATTTTCACATTTCCTTTAATTTATTGCATCTCAAAAAATAAAGTATAAAATATAAAAAATAAAAATATAATTTCTAATTAAAACTATAACTTGTAACCTAAACTTTTACCTACTTTTTGTTTCATTAATTCTTCAAGGTCAATATCATCTTCTATGATTGTACAATCTACTTCATCTGAATCAAGATCAACTAATTTCTCATCTTCACTTTCTTCCGTAGAGACAACTTCTAATATAGATGTTTTTGTTTTTCCATTCATACCAAATTCCTTATGTATTACATTAGATATTAATTTCTCTTCCACAGTACCATTTCCTATATTTCTATCTCTTTTCTGTCTCTTGTGTTTCTTATGCTTCCGTCTACAAGATATTTTAACTTTGATTAATAATTTTATCGATTGTTTATATTATACTTTTTAATTATATTACCTTTCTTGTTTATCCAATCGCTCGTCTTCCCTTTCAATTAATTTTTCTTTCTTATGCTTATGATGTTTATGTTTTCTCCTTTTCTTCTTTCTTTGATCAGTCATTTCATCTGCATCAGAATCCAATCCTATAAGTTCTCCTTTACATTCGGAACCCTCCAAATCTGATGTTCTGTAATAGCATAAATGAAATGATAATTTTGAAGAAATCATCATTTTTTTTTTTTAATGGAATAAGAATATTCGTCCTCTCCCGTTTTTTCAACAAATCGAGGGCAAACTCTCTCTATTGAGAATAGTTGATAGTGTCATATTGAATACTAAATTCTCCCTTTTGTATAATAAACTTACCCCATGATAAAGTTAATAAACAATTATCAATATAAAATTACTACACAGCAACTCCAATAATCTAAATGATTACAACAATCACAATTAGTAATGACCTGCAATGAATGCACACAACTACATGAACTTCTCAGTGAGACGCCATTTTACAAGTTCTATCGCTATTTATGAACTATTTCATATCGATAATTTTCGATTCACGAAAGTCGATTTCCTTTTCGATTATTTCGAGATTAGATACATCGGCTGCGTTAAGGTCGTGGCACATAAAAAAACTTAAGCAGTAAAGGTTAATCTACAATGTGCTTTTTGCGTTTTGTTTTGTGTCCTTTGAATCTTGTATTTTGCTTTTTATTTATTACTTATTTTTGTCGTATGAAGCTGAGAAACATTGCCATATACAATTAGTTTTTTCTGAATTTCCGAAGAAAAATATTACTTTATCATCCAATCATGAACCAATTACAGATCGATATTCATAGTCTGTTTTCATATTAAGATCATCTTAAATAAAAGTTTTAGATGCCGATGCAGCATCTTATTGGCGAGTAAAAAAAAATTTGCGAATAATTCGCAAAAACTTTATCCACTTGAATTTCATCATTTTCTTTATCTGACATGTTATTATTAAATTATATCGTACTTTACATTCACAGAGCAATACCATCGTTGTGTCGTATTTAATAAAATGTTTCTTTGTTTTCTGTCGTCCGAGATAAAAGTTGACGAACTCCAGAAGAAACATGAGACAAGAAACATGATTGTCGATAAAACAGTACGAAGAGGCATAAAGGCAAAAAGCAAAAAACAGGAAACAAAGAGCGCATTGTAGATTAGCTTTAACTTTATTTAGCCTCTATGTCCATAAAAATGTGGACATTAAACTATATAGCCAATGTTCATGATATTGTAGGTAATGTCCATTTTGTGAGACAAGGATAGATAGAGATTGATCGTCCCTCTTTATCTAACTAAACTCTGTACTTTTGCATATAGCATGGAACAAAATTGTGGACATAGCACGAATGACAACCACACAATCGTGGACATTCCTACAGGACTACAGGATCATGGACATTGGCTACGTAGTTCAATATTAACGTTTTTATGAACATAGAGGCGCTTCAAAATAAAGTTACAGTAGAGATACTACAATCAGAGACTGGCTATGACTCTGATCCGCTAATCAGAAATTCTGATCCGCCATGTTTTGATTAAATCTTACGAGAAAGAAAGAAATATACACCATCTCACTCTAATCAATAGCGATATTTTTTACTTTGCATGTGCATTGATTTAAGTGTATTGTGCATGTGTATTAAATACGTAGAAAGCGTGATATATTATTAAATAATAGAGATGCTAAAATTGCAAAATATAATTATAAATTAATTAATTGTGATAAATCAATATAAAAAATGGGTGGATGTTCATTTTTTTACTTAAATTTTATTTTATATTGTAATAAAATTTGTTTATAATAATAATAAATATGTAATAATTCTTTCTAAAAAAAGGCATGACATCGATACTTGCATCTCTCGAAATTTCCTCGAAGTTTATTGTTGATGCTTTTCCGCGATGGGTTCTCTCGCTGCACTAACTTTGTGAATAGCTGTCACTGTATTGATTTCACAGAGGATCGTTTTGACAATTGTGTATCAAAAAGTTAAAAATATTATAGTGTAACAGTAGTATAATAGTATTATAATAATTTTTGCTCTTGTGTTGAAAAAGATAAATAGCAAAAAAAAAATTTTAAATCGTTAAAATTAAAAGATATATATTAATAAATTAGTAATAAAAATATAATTATATAAAATACAGTTTTATAAATATACACATTTTATTACCTTTAAAACACTTATGTTTTTAAATTATAATATTACAATTTAAGTTTAATGTAGTTAATGTATTTGAAAATAAGTGGGAATAACTAAAAATGGCGGACCAATCAAAAATTGCTTTTTCGTGGCCAGTCTCTGATTATAGTGTTTCTATTCCTAGCTAGAGACTCTTTAGTAAAGCCAGCGGCATGCTTTTTTTCTTGCTGATTTGCTAGCTGGATTTGCGTGCTCGTTGAGCTCTTGTCTTTGATTGGTATATTCTTTTGGATCTAAAAAAAATATACCAATCGAAGACAAGAGTTCAACAAGCATGCGAATCCAGCTAGCAAACCAGCAAGAAAAAAAGCATCGTGTGCCGCTGGCTTAAGAGTCTGGCCATCAGAAATTCGATTTTGAAGCGTTTTGATTGGTCCGCCATTTTTTTTCTAATTTAAGATTGTGTAGTTTAGCGCAAGCATATGAAATGATGGAACATACATCCAGATAGCAAAACGTGTCAGCAACGTGACAGCAAAAAGCACAAATTACGAAGTTATGATACATGTTATGCCGGCAAAAATTGAGTAGTAATCCAACATTGCTGTTGCAACAGATATTGCCAGCAAAAATGCAGCACATATCGAGTTCTGCATCATATAACATACTGCAAAAATGCTGTAAAAATTGAACAAAGCTTGTCGTCATAAATACACCAGAATTCAAGTATGTTGCCACAATATTCAAAAGAAAATACTCCAAAATGTAGCATGATATCCCATCAAAACATGTTGCAAAAATATAGTAAATATCTGGCATATTTATTCCTTCACTATAACAGCAGAAACATGATAAGAATGCCACACGATCTGTAACGTTAGATACTGACAGCAGAAACGTAGCAGAAACAGAGTACAGTGGGCTATCACATCATGACGGCAAAATTTCAACAAGTATAAAGCACGATCTGCCTTATCAGTCGACAGAAACGCAGCAGAAATCGAGTACAGTGTCCGTCACGACGTGACGACAAAATTGCGACAGGTATATGGAATGATCTACTTCAGCTATCAGCAGAAATATAGTAGAAATGAGTGAGGTCTAATCGGACACATTGCCGATTGGTCGATTAAATAAAAACATTTTTGATAGGTCACTAGAAAATTCTTAGGCATCATCGGCTGATGTGAGTGGTGTGTCCGATTGAAAATGTGCATACCTGACGCTCCCATCTGTCGGCAAATCAGCAACAAAAATCGTACAAAACTCTGTGTCTGTCACTGAACACAATAATTAGAAAACTACTGCTAGATTGCGTCCGTTTCTTGCATGCAAAATTTATCAAACTTTTTATATAAGCGAAATCATATTCAACATTTAAACATGTATGTATGATTTACATATTTTTATATATTGCGCTTGATGCAAGACGTAATTGTCCAACAAGGTAGTTGACGAAGTGTAGTACCTGGGAAATAATACATTACATAAAATGTACAATGTTTAATACATTATTTGATACGTTATATAAGAAAGAATCAAAAGAATCATAACTTTATATTTTTAAGAAACTTTTTATAACTTATTTGTACTGTAAAAAATATATTAATTTCATCATTAGTAAAATAATTAAAAATTATTCTTCTAAAATAAGAGATAGAAAAAATAATAGACTATAAGAATGAGGTATAATGGCAATAAAAGCACAGCGCAGTACTATGAGCGCGTAAAGTTTAATATATAATCAATGTATTAGTGTCGGTCCACAATAGGTGATTTAAGCTTTAAGAAGTAACAAATTGACCAATTATAATCGAATATGAAAAGAATAATCGACTATGATTGGTCAATTTCTTACGACTTAAAGATTAAATACTTATTGTGGACCGACACTTAGGTGTACAAAAAAGTTCTGAGCTTTAGATTTCATACAACCGAAATAACAATTTAAATTTTATATATCTTCCCGCCTTTTTGCGGTTTTAAAGCGTTGACATTTGGCCTTCTAAAATGCCATATGGTTTGGCGTTTGATGACATAACCTCAAAAATCAGTAGTATTCACGATGGCAATAACAAAAGAGCATATTCGATTTTCCATCCACTTCGCGTTTCATCTGAAGAAAAATGCTGCTGAAGCCACTGCAATGATTTGTGCTGCATATGGAGAGAACGCTGTAAGTCATACTACATGTAAAAGATGGTTGATAAAAATTTTGCCAAGGAGATTTCAGTCTTGAAGATGAACCGCGTGCTGGACGCCCTCAAAAGATTGAAACGGACGAATTGCAAGCACTGCTGAATATAAACTCTGCGCAAACTGAAAAGGAACTTGTAGAACAGCTTGGCGTTACGCAGCAAACCATTTCCGTACGTTTACATACGATGGGAAAGGTTCAGAAGGAAGGCAGATGGGTTCCACATGAATTGTCCGAAGACAACAAAAATCGTCGGCGTGACACTGCACTCACTTTGCTTTCAAAGGAAAAAAGATTTTCTGCACAAAATCATTACAGGCGATGAAAAGTGGATTCTTTATGATAACCCTAAACGTAGAAAATCATGAGTTGACCCTGATCAATCTTCGACATCGACGCCAAAGCCCAATATCCACGTCAAGAAGGTTTTGCTCTGTATCTGGTAGGATTGGAAAGGTGTGTTGTATTACGTTGTTACAATCGGGTGAAACAATCACGCTACCAACAACAATTGACCAATTTGAGCGATGCATTAGAAAAAAAGAGGCCATTTACTGGTCAAGGACGTCGTAAACTGATCTTGCTTCATGACAATGCTCGACTACATGTTGCGAAAGCGATATGGCTCAGGACCATATCTTTGCGTTAGGCTGGGAACTTCTCCCGCACGCGGCGTATAACCCAGACATGGCGCCTTCCGATTATTACCTATTCCGATCGCTGCAGCATCATTTGGCTGATACACATTTCATGAGATTTGAAGAGATACGAAAATGCATTGATGACTTTATCGCTTCGAAGCCGGTGAGCTTCTATCGTCAAGGAATTCGCAAGCTATCCGAAAGATGGCAAAAGGTCGTTGATGCAAACGGGGAATATTTCGCTGATTAATATTTTTTTGTTTTTGAATAAAAATTGAATTTTACAAAAAAAAGCTCAGAACTTTTTTGTACATCTAATAACATAAAGCGGACGTTTCGGCTGATCTTTCCGCCTTCATCAAGAGATAAAAAATACAGATAAATATACTTAAACAGAGAACGAATCGCAAAATAGTTATTGTAGTCGCAAATATCAAAATTCATAACGCCGGTAGTCTCTCACAATACGATGTATCTTCAAGAAATGTTATAGTAATTGCTAAGATGACCAACTCTTCGAAAGTTGAGAAATCCCAAATTGTCCAGAGCATGATGTTATGATGCATTTGCACTAATGCCTGTAAATGACCGGCGTGGTTCATATATGAGACGATGTGAGAGAACGCGCAGATATATATAAAAAATAACTTACACATAAATTTAGAGCTGACGACGCGAATAGAAAAGTTACACTCAGTGCAAAGGGCCTCACTCAGCGCAAAGGCAGTCACTGACAGATAAATGGTCACCGCAATGCCGTGACACAAATAACTGTTGTCAACCGAGAAAACGAGATTCGAACGCAAACCATTTCGGAAAGGCTGACAAAAACGAAAGATAATAATATACATATAAGAAAGAACACGAATATATGTAGCGGACAAGAGACGGTCGAAAAATAATAATAATATACTTATGGAAAATTAATGTACATAATAAAAATGATAAAAACGAAAGCAACCAATATAAGGCGAATGTAAAACTCTAAAAATAATTTAATATATATAAATAGTTATGAAATTTAGTTATGAACGCATTGTTGAACTAAATTAGATCATAATAAAGTCACTGCAGATAAAATCCATAATAGAAAATAAGGAGTGATAAATTAAAAATATATAAAGAATATAAAACATATATAACAATTTAAATATTTACGAAACAGAATTTGCTCAATTTCTGTTGTTAATTTGCCAACAAATTATGTTAGCAGGCCCTATTCGATTTCTGCTGCGTTTTTGGCATCATATCGTGACGGCACATTGTGCTCGATTTCTGCTACATTTCTGCTGCCAGTATCTGATATAGAAAACTTTGCACGATATCTGCTGACACAATGAGACAGCAAGCTCGATTTTTATCGCATTTTTGTCATTATTCTATGATAAGAAGGTATGCCACAAAAAACTAAGCTTAGGAAGCAGCAGCTTGAAATCTATTGCGAAGTCATGATCGTATCTACTGGCACAGTGCTGGCATACTGCTGGCATTTTGCTTTTGGGTAACCTCAGAAAAACTTACGAAACATATGTCAGTTCGAATATTATTCAGACAGATTCTATTTTTCGTAGTTTGTGACACAATTCTTTTTCTTTAATAAAATCTTAACAAAATTATTTTTAGATATATAACGTATGTTTTTATAGAAATCGAATGCTGAAAGGTAGTAATTAAGTACTTAATTTGAAGCAATAAATTCAATTAAAAGCAATATTATTTAATGCTTTTAAAATAAGTAATTTCTAGTATTATATTGGCCAGTAATTACATTTTTGTAACAATGATGTAATGTGTAACCAATGATAAGTGCAAAATGAGTCTTTCACTATTGGATGAACAAAAAAGAAATTATATAAACAAAGTTTAACAGTTTATTTTAATTTATTTTATTGTATTATAACGACACCCGACTCACCCCCCTCAATTACTAATAACTGTTAACATTATTAAGGGTCCCCGACCGATCAACCGTCGGGGTACCGACACGGCGATCCGTCCGCGATCCCACCGTCGAGAAAAGCCCGTCGAACAGCGGACGCGGCAAAACCGATGATCACGCGGCTTCACGTGCGCGCCGCGTGAGACAGTAAACACACGGTGAGGCCACCACCGCCGGCCCCGCTACCGACCGCGCCACCGAACATCCTCGCGGAATTCCCGAGCGCGTTCGGCGAATTATCGCGGATATTCCGACGAGACATCCCCCGGAAACTACCCCGACCCGAGTCCGGCCGACCCGTTCCCGACGAAACCCGACCGATGGCTGGCTCGGGTATATTAAGCGAGTCCGGGAGATAAACGAGACCGATTCCCAGCGAGACAGTGACCAGTCCGACACTGCTCTCGATATTCCGAATCCTCTCCAAGAAAGCGATCTAGGGTGCTACCTATCGTGCCAGGAGCTTCTGGCCGATCGCTCCTCGAAAACTATCCACCAGCGCACAAGTAACTCACAGGTTGAGGAGCTTCTCAACCTGGGCTCCACAAAGAAAGCCCTTGTGCACATATTCCTTCGACGATCGAGAAGCAGGGAGCTTCCTGCATTCGAGCCGTCATAAACCTTACTCGCAGCTGATCCGTCAAAACAAGCCGGCCGGATTCCCCGCGCACCGTCGCGCCCGCGCCGCGCCCATCAAAGAACGCGACGAAATCCGGAGAGCCGACCGCGAGCAAAAACGATTATATCTAATACGTGGAAACCGCGCGTCTTTTCGCCGTACCAGCGACGAATTACTTGTACATACTGTAAATATCAACCCAGCCAGTCGGCGTTGTAAATATAAACATAAAAATATCAAAAGACATGATAAGTTATTTCTCATACCGAATCCTGACAAAACCGATCGACGCTATCCTGCAAAACCGAGCGACGGAGAGAATTACCGTTTTAGTATTATGCATTGCCATTGACTTACTATCATAAAATTTATATTTGATAATTCTTTTTTTATTAGATATCCTTGATCTATAAACTGCAAATCTATTTGCCATTTTTGTATTTAAATTATAATATTGCAAGATGTGACTACTCACATAGAACAAAACCTTCCAGTAGACGTCCATTAGACATCGGTTATGGATATTCAGAACATCCATTAGACGGCTACAAGAAATCCATAGTTCCGCTTCGGAAATCTATGACCTCTATTAGACGTCTTCCATAGACGTCTATTAGATATTAGGTGGATCGTTAATAGAGGATCCATAGAGTCTCGGTAGACGATCCACACGGAACAAAAATCTCTAATAGATGTCCATTAGAGGTCCATCATGGAGGTTTGTAATTTCCATTGGACATCCATGAACCCTCCAGCAGACCTCTACAGAAAAAGTTAATAAAAAGAATTTTTTATGATGCTGAACAAAAATATTTCTTTGAAGGAACAAAGCGCACATACATACGTAACGTGCAATGGAACTAATCAAATCTTTTTGTATCTTGTAAATGTCGATAACGTCATATAATTTTTCCGAGGGAAAACCACCCATCCTTATATTATACACGGTCGAGTTTGCTTCACTTACGTGATACTAGAATAATAGTATAATTAAACTTAGAATTTTGATGTAAAAATATCACAGACAGATCTTCGATCAATAAATGTTATCGCATTGTCATAAGATTCAAATAGTCAATATCAATATCCTAATAGCGTGTGTAATTTTTGTAGATAATTTAATTATATACATAAAGGAAAATTATATGTTACATGTTATATGTTAAGATTATTATGTTATATGTTAAGATTATATGGATTTTTAATATCATGTTCCATGATAGTGAGTAATGTTTATAAATTTATGTATATATTCTATTTACTCATTTATAAATTTATTGATCGTATTAAATACGTGAGATATTTCTCTTATTCGACAATATATATTTTCTTGTGTTTGGTATAATCATTTATATTCTCGCACTTCCGCGGTCACTCGCACAACACTTACTTGCGCGTCACGCGGAAATAAAGAGGCCGTTTACAAAACAACGAACTTTAATAAGTACAACAACTAAATACACAGGTCGTGATACAATCTCGCGCTTGCAATTCGCTCGCGTATCTCCTCTCAAATCCGTCTCACAATTCTCTCCGTCGAATCTCTCAAATCAATTAATCCATAAACAACAACGCGTTGGCAAGGAACAATCTTCAAGTTGGAAATCGATATGAAGGTAATATCGAGCGGAACATCGTTGTACCTCTCTCCTCTTCGAAATTGTCGTCCCGACAATTCCAGAGAACTCCCTCGCAGAAAAGTGGGCTTCTTCTTCCTTGGTGAAGCTCTCAGGGAATCTGTCGGCTTTCTGCTCTATCCTGAGCTGCTGCTGCGAGTTACCGAGCGCCGAACCAGTCCCAATTTCATCCTTCCCGGAAGATTCGTGCTGCTGCAAGGTCATCTTCCCTCTTCTTTTTTTTTCCGTGACGCTTCTTTATCTTGTACTTGTGTCTTGCGCACTTCTCTCTTGAATCTTCGGACAAGAGAAGGGAAGCTTCCATGGATCCTTTCATCCTATTGAACACCCCAACCTCCGTGCGTGCGTGCGTGCGTGCGTGCGTGCGTGCGTGCGTGCGTGCGTGCGTGCGTGCGTGCGTGCGTGCGTGCGTGTGTGTGTGTGTGTGTGTGTGTGTGTGTGTGTGTGTGTGTGTGTGTGTGTACGCCTCGTATCGGTCCTATATTATAGCGGCCGATTTCGAAAAAAAAATTTATCGGAAATAAATTTGATGTGCGACAGTAAAAAAGAGAATAAATTATGTAATAAATTGTGTGTGTAATAAGACAATAAAGTATAATCTTTTTCGTAAATATGTCTGTTGCACGTTTTCTTAACTATATCAATCATATATACAATAAAAATATCAGAATCGAAACGATGACAATGAAGTTCTACGTTGGTAGAGTGCAATGTATGAGACTTTCTGTGCAAAAAGCTAGAGTTTGATCCCCAGCCACTTTCTGTTAGGAGATATGCTATTTGCTCATATCTTCTTTTTTTAATCTTTCTTGCAACATAAAATATATGCTTAATGTCTGACAAATTTAATTAGAATAAAAAATTTTTAATATATACATAATTTTTAATATATAACATTTTATTTGCAAAATAAAAACATTATGGTGCTGTATATTTATGAATTTTTATCATGATACGGGTGTATCTTTAAAAATATGAACAATTTATTATACAAATATGTAAAATATATTTATAATATTTATATATATAAATAATGTACAAATATATTACATTATATATTTGTAATGTCCAATGATATATAAATTGTTCATATTTTTAAAGATACACCCGCACTATGATAAAAATTCACAAATATACAGCGCCATAACGTTTTTATTTTGCAAATAAAATGTTATTAAAAATTTTTTATTATATGCTTGGATGCTCGCTGCGTTGCGAAGGTAACTGCGATAAAAGTTGAGAATGCCGAGGAAACGGCGCAAGTCTGCGCGATTGATTGTAGTTTAGGGAACCTCTGTATTGCGCTGACCTTCTCTGTCGTAGGTTTGCAACCGGACTTGTTAATGTGATGTCCCAAGAAAACTAATTCCTCAACGCCAATAACGCACTTGCTCAAGTTTAAAGATAGGCCATATTCCTTGAGTCTGGACTATGGACTATGCGTAGATGATGCTTGTGTTCATCCACGGTCGCGGATCAAAATATCGTCAATGTATGAAAATGCGAAATCGAGATCTTTTAGTGCTTGGTGTCGCGAGCGCCGAGAACGCAATCACGCTCACCGCTGACAAAGCGGATTGCGGCAAGCGATACTTTATCCGACGAATTATTATTTTACCAAGCGATAGCGATTACCAACGCTACCGTGCTAATCGCGCAAATATTGTGTAATCGTTCCACGTGAAGCAACTGTTAACCGGGTTGCGCGGCCCTTACGCGGAAAACCGCCGCGCGACCCAGAAATATACCGCGAACGCTGACGAACATGTTGATGACACGGCAAGGACCGGCCGCCTGGAACAGGATAAAAACGGAAGACCGATACTAGGAGAGGTCTCGTCGAGATCCGCCGTGCCGTCACGTCTGTCGCGGTCCGAATTAAAAAGGACAATCTGTACCAAGTGTTAATAAAGTTTATTTAGTATCGAACAAAGTGGTGAGTGCCTCTTTCCCGCCGACTCCTTGATCGATCCCCGAAACGACCCGCACAACATTGGTGCAAATAACGCTGAAACATCTGTGCGGCGTTACGGAGTCCGAAAGTCATCACAGTAAATTCGTATAACCCGAACGGGTTGACCGCGGTTTTTGGTATATTCTCTTCCGCGATAGGTACTTGGTTGTATGCTTTGAATAAATCTAACGAAGAAAAAATGTTCTTTTTATGTAAGTTTGCTGAAAAGTCACGCAAATGCGGTATGGGATATTTATCCGGGACTGTCACTGCATTGAGACGACGATAATCCCCACAGATCCTCCATTCGCCCGTTTTCTTCGGGACCATATGAATAAAAGGACTGGCCCATGGGCTAGAGGGTCTGCATAGACCGAGTTGGACCATCCGAATTCCGCTTTGGCTGCCTTTAATTTATCCGGCGGTAATCTTCGTGGGCGTTCAGCGACCGGAGGACCAGAAGTAACAATGTGATGATTCACAGCACGCGGCGAAAATGCGCGATTTTGTGCGATTCCCGTGACTTCAGGGAATTCCGCAAAAATGTGCGCAAACTTAGTTGAACGGTTGATGATGGAAATTTTTAACACGGGTGTCGCTATAATCTTCCCTCTAACGGAAAGAGTAGTAGACTGGTCGATCAGTGTGCCTTCGTGCAAATTAACTGTTAGGCGATAATGTTTTAATAAATCGGCGCCTATTATGGCGAAAGGTATATTCGTGACGCAAAAGTTCCACGTAATGGGTCTGCGAAAACCTAGATTAAGTTGTTAGACATAGTTCACCGTAAGTATCGATGCGTGAGTTATTTGCGGAGTACAATTTTAAGGCGGCTGGAGTTCTTTTACTCGTGTAAGACCGGATACACCGAAATTTCCGCGCCTGTATCTATAAGGAATTTTTTACCGGTGGTTCTGTCAAAAACGTGGAGATAATTCTCAGTGTTAATACCTCCGCCGACCGTCTCCAATCGGGGAGGTTTTTTTAGTTTTTCTGCTTGCTGTTACTCCAAGAGCATGGTGACTGGCACCTGACGTGCCTTGTCACCGAATTTGCGGTGATAAAAGCACTTTTTACTTGTGCTATTAGGTCGATTACGTTTCTTTGCATTGCGATACGACAGACCGGGCGACTTGAAACGCGCGCGGGATTCCCTTTCGCGCAGCAGTGCATTCATGCCATGCACTAATTGTTTTAAAACCGAAAATTGTTTAAACCGATATCTCGGATGCATCGTTGGCGCCGCTAACGGAGGACGATTGAGCGTGGCGGGCCGACATATCTCCTGGTCCCGAACTCGTCATCGCAGCTGAGTTATTCAATAGTTTCATTGTCATTGAATCTGCGATCTTGTCGGCTATCGTCGCGAACTTGCCGAGGTCAGGCTCATCGATCGTCGCTAAAATTATACGATAGTTTTCCGGCAGCTGTTCCATGAACAACGTTTTAAGAATGCTATCGATGACTTGGTCTCCAGCCAAATTTTTAAATTCTAATAAAAAATGGGACGGTTTCTTATCGCCGAGAACCTGTCCCTTTAGTAATTGCCGCAGTTTAGCGCTCTGGGACACCGAGAAAATGTTTAACACACGCTCCTTTAAGGCGTCATATTTATTGTTCGATGGTGGATTCATGATTAAATCTTTGATGTGCGGAAGAATCGCAGTGTCAGCGTTTGCTAAAATAATATGGAATTTCGTGGTATCATCTACGATTCGCGCTACTTGGAAAGAGGCTTCCACTGTGGCAAACCAAACCTCTGGATCATTAGCCCAGAAAGGCGGAATTTTTGGTACTCTATGAGTTTATTTGATTCGCTTCTTCCGCCATCGTAGAAACTAGACGCAAGGTTGCCAGCCAAAACCACGGTGGATATTCACGAAAATGCGCAGGCGCGAGCGACGACGTATGCGCGCGAAACAGACAAAGGAAATTTATAGGCTTCGGCGTCGTACAAATGATTAACGGTCGGAGAAGTAAACAAGACAAAATACAATGGAATTAAGATTAAAATCGCTTCACGGGTGCCGCTAAGCCAATCTGCAATTACCGCCGTTGATCTGCAATGTTTCAGGAATGCGCTCGTCCTGACGGACGTGAGGCTTCTCCCTAGTTCCTTGGCTCTGTTGATTGCGTCGAAACTGCGGATTTTCGATTCGTCATTAGGTCCTGCCGACCTGGCTCCCCTTCACGTTGTGGCAGGCGATGTCTCCGGAAATAACAAATGGCGGGCCGAAGTCTGGCCACGTTCCACGTGCGGCCGTCTGTATTTTCGCAACTGGCGCTTATCGTGGATGAATGCGCTCTCGCGGCTTTATAGACCCGCGGCATAACATAAGCAATGATCGCGACAGAAGCGTTATACGATAGATTTATGACGCAAGTGCTGTACTATCAAGCACTGTTCTACGCGGCACTCGCGGCGTACTAATTCTATATGCGTCAAGTCACTCAGGCACTGCTCTTCCGTTGCCTCAAAAAAATTTCCGGCCTTTAGCTGTTGTCAATGCGAGAATTGTCCGCTTTTTTGTTTTGTGTCGGGTCTCGGTAGTCGTCTCACTGGCGCTAAGAAAATTCAATAACACTTTATTGTCTTGAGGTGTCGTGCTGATATTATAATATATATAAACTCGGATTCGAGATGTCTTGTCCGAGAGCAGTTTCAAGACTCAAAAGGAACGAAGTCGCACCAAAGCGTTCGTAAATTCGCTCTCTCTACGCCATGATGTACACAACTTATATAGGAAGGGATCGCTAAAAGAAAAAGGATGCTGAGCCTACAATCTTTGCTTTGCAACGCCATCTATTGCAAGATCTGTCAATCTGTCTACAATTACTGCTCTATTTATCATTTTATATCTGCACCAAACATATATATACGTATAAATCATACACAATCTGTTCAAGTCTCAAACTTTTTTTTCTAAGCTTTCAATCATAAATCCAAAAATATAGTATTGTTTATTCATCTATTCCGAAATGCGGAACGTACTCATTTTGTATATATGAGCTGTAGAATTTTTGTATTAAGGAAACGAAGATCTGATGTAACAGCTGTACGAGCTCAAATTACGTGAATTTTTTAATTTTTTCTTATTTACTTGTTAAATCGATTGTCCCGCATATTCTTTTTGTGCGTATTTTAATTGCCTGAAAGGATTTTGTAATCTGTCAAGCCAATAAAAAGTTCTTTGGTGCACTGTAATGTGTCGGTAATTCCCGTCACTTTAGAATCCCCTTAATTCCAAAATGTCCTCCTGTAGGAGAATCATGAGCCTCCTCCAAAATCTATTACATCATTTTATGAGGAACAACAATTGGAAAAATAACAGTTTTCAAATCAGGAGACTCCCATCTCCTACAAAGAATTCCATCCTTAATCAGAGAATCTCATTGAGACTAATAAATTTTCGAAGAAGTATTTCCGGAAATAATCTCATGTCGAAGAAGGCGTCTGCCTATCTCCCCCTCCGAAGAATTTAAAAGGATCTTCTAACTGTGCTGTCCGCCAATCCTTCGATTCTTTTCCCTCTAAAACTATCCTTCCTAAATATTTTGTTTTCCCTTTGTTTTCTTCCTCTTTTCTTTCCACCCTGGCGTAATAATTGCAATCACTTTCCGCATAGGGGCATCTTGACAATCTATCAGCGTTCTCCCTGCGATTTCCCTGCTCGATGAGAAATTTCGAAATTATATTGCTGAAGATGTTCTAACCAGCGGGCCAATTTACCTTCTAGTTCCCTAAAAGACATCAACCAACGGAGAGAAACATAGTCAGTTCTTATTAAAAATTCTCGTTCATATAAATAATGATGAAAACTTTTCAAAGAGTCAACTATTGCTAACAACTCTCTACGATACTAATACAATAATTTCTAATACAATAATTTCTTTCGGTTTTATTTAACACTTTACTAAAATAAGCAATTACTCTCTCCTTTCCTTTTTGAATTTGAGATAAAACAGCACCAATGTCATGATTCAAGGCGTCAGTATCCAAAATGAATTTTCCTATCTCAATTGGAAAAGACAAGACAGGGGAAGAAATCAAACATCGCTTAAACTTTTCAAATGCCTCCTGACAATGTTCATCCCAAACAAATCTACACTGTTTCTCCGTCAAGAAAAATAGGGGTTTTGCAATTTGCGAAAATTCTCTAACAAATTTCCTATAATAGGAGCAAAACCCCAAAAAGCTATGGACTTGCTTTTTATTCCGCGGACAGGTTATTCCTGTACGGAAGCAATCTTTTCAGAGATTCCTTCTTCCGAGATTTCATGTCCTAAATATTTAAATTTCCTTCCAAACAGGGAACATTTCTTTGGATTTATTTTTAAATTTGCTGCTCTGAGAGACGAAGAAAAACTTTCTGTAGATTAGCCAACATTTTTTTGAAGGTTTTACTGAAAATCACAACATCATCTAAATAAACCAAACAGATTTTATTTAATATCTGATGAAGAACTCTTTCCATTAACCTCTCAAAAATCGCCGGGACATTACATAATCCAAATGGCATCACAGTAAATTGCCACAAACCGTTTCCTTGAGAATGCTGTTGTTTCCTTATCTTCTGGACGAAGCTTCACCTGCCAGTACCCACTTTTTAAATCCAACGTGGAAAACCAAGAATTTCTTGACCAATTGATCAAGAAGATCATCAATTTTTGGCAATCGGTAACAATCCTTCTCAGTGATTGCGTTGAGCTTTCTATAATCCATACAGAACCTTAATGTCCCATCCTTCTTCTTCACCATAACCGCAGCTGAAATCCAAGAACTATGGGATTCTTCAGTCACCTTTTGCTGTTTCATCTCTTCAAGAATTTTCTCCACTTCATCTCACATCTGTAAGGGAATGCGTCTAGGAGTCTGTTTAATAGAACTTGATTTTCCTACAGAAATGGAGTGCTCTATTATCGAGCAATTACACGTTACAATATTTTCCGAAAAGATATTTCCTGAAATTCTTCAAGAAATTCAGAAAAATTTTCCTTTTGTAAATTATTCAATCCTACCGAATTCCTATTAAAGAAATCTAATAAAAATTCAAGAACCTTCTTTTCTGGGAGATTAATATGAGCAAGATAAGTTCTCCTCTTTTTTAGAATTGTCATTGCTAAAGAGCGAATTGAAGATCCTATTCTCGACTTTAACAAGGAAATCTGCTCCCAAAATACATTCATCCTCAATTTTCGCCACATACATCGGAAATTCTAAAGAAAACTTCCCTATCTCGACTTTAACATTTGTTTTAAAATTAATGGGAACTTGTCCAGTTGGATATCTCAATTTTCTATTTCCTACTCAAAACTGTTGCCTTCCTGGCCTAACCATCCTTTTATTTAGAATCGAAACATCTGAGCCCGTGTTAATTTTGAAAACACAATTTTGATCATTTAACCTTCCTTGAAAACAAAAATTTTCTGATTTTCCACTTAAGGGGATCCTAAAGTGATGGGAATTACCGATATATTACAGTACACCAAAGAACTTTGTATTGGCTTGACTGATTACAAAATTCTTTCAGGCAATTAAAATACGCACAAAAAGAATATGCGGGATAATCGATTTAACAAGTAAATAAGAAAAAAATTAAAAAAATTCATGTAATTTTAGCTTGTACAGCTGTCACATCAGATCTTCGTTTCCTTAATACAAAAATTCTACAGCTCATACAAAATGAGTACGTTCCGCACTTCGGACTAGATGAATAAACAATATTACATTTTTGGATGTATGATTAAAAGTTTAGAAAAACAGTTTGAGACTTGAACAGATTGTGTATGATTTTACGCGTACAGAGAGGAACCTGAGAGCGGCCACGTCGGTCTTTTTCGTGACACCGTAAAAATCGCCGTACACTACCGCCACCAACGTCTATAATTGAGCCGTGGAACTACAAGTCACATCTAGTTTGCGACACTACCGATAAAATCATGTCTCGTGAAATAGATGTAGTGCGAGTCCATGCTACATCGACAAATTGTAGATGAGAATGTATATATATATTTACGTTCGCGAAATTTTTCTATTATTATAGACTAAAGTATTGATTAATATTGATAAAAATATATACATTTATTAATATATTAATTTTTTATACATTCATATACATTTTGATTCGATGTTGATTCGATGTGTGTCGATTCCATTAACATTTCTCGCTGGGATATTAGTTCATATTAGTTTCTTTCTTTTATAAAATTTCTGTTTGATATAATAACAATAAATCGTGAAATTTATAAAATATGAAATTTATTCATGTAATCTGTTGATCATTACAAAAAAAGTAACTGTTGTACAGTAACTGTATGTGCAATAATAATAATAATGAAAGGTAAAAAATAATTAAGAGGATAATTTTTGTATTTTTCCTTTTACAAAAAGTTAAGTTTGAAGGTAAATTGGAATTGAAAAAAAAATTGCCCATATGTTTATATTATTTATATTTATAACTAAAAATGTGTGTGTGTGTGTGTGTGTGTGTGTGTGTGTGTGTGTGTGTGTGTGTGTGTGTGTGTGTGTGTGTGTGTGTGTGTGTGAGACTTAATATAATCTTAAAATATATTCCAGATAACACGACTTGATGATGTTTGAAAGATTCAAGGTCTGTAAAACGTTTTTCCTTTCTCTTATATAGCACTACATTTAATTAAAGTAATCTAAATTGAAGTCAACGGCCAACAGCAATGTCAAGAAAATGACATGTAGATATATGTAATGTATATGTATTCGCATGAATGTGTCCGAACACAGTGTATTAAACAAAAATCCATTTCGCTAGAAACAATTACTCGTACACTTTTTGTGAGAATGCCTTTCTAAGATGCCTTTTAGACACGCGTGTTATTTGGAATATTTTAATAAAAGGAAAGAGCACATGATGCATTTACTTACATTTTTGGCGACGAAAGACTTCTCTCTGCGAAGACACGCACACCTCGACATTTGACAGTCGACTGATGAAATGATCGAGTGATACACGTGGTCAGCCAACGATGCCGACGCGCGAGAAACTTGGCAACCACGCACACTGAAGAAAAATCATGTGCGCTTAGCGTCTTCGCTTCAGCTGCCCGATAGAAGAACGATCTTCTGTCTCATTTCTTCCAATTGCATAATGACTCGAACCTCCCTCGCTGTATCATATATCTATTATGACAATATTTTATATATAACAATAATAATATCCGTAGCAAATTAAATAAAGATTAAATAAAGATATAAAACAAATCGAATATGTTCAACAACCGAAAAGGACATGAATAATTCCCTCGGCAGGATCTTAGATATCTAATAACTTTTTCTCAAAAATGTTACTCGATTTAATTAATTATCTTTAATATTAACGACAGTCTTTGGAATTATCAATATGTTATTTTTTATATAAACGCTATTTCACGTATATTTTTCTTTAAAGTAATTAAAATAAAGCCTTTTTTCTTGCATTTAGAATATTTGGAGATTTACTATTCCGATTGCGCAAACCATAGTTAATGTTTAAAAAAAAAACTCGGATATTTTATGATATTAATTAAAGCCACGTAATATCGCATACAGATAGCAATTTACTTACAAAAGGTTGGTTCTGTTAACAATACGAAGTTTTACAAGGATGTGAGATGTCTTCCTTCCAATACACTGCAACATACGCTGCATCTAGATTTTATCCAACCCTTTTGTCAGGAACTATAAAAGAAATATTAATTTTCATTTTATGCAAAGAATATATAATTTCGAATTTATATATTCCTATATGTATATAAATATTTAAATTTTTCAATATTAGTCAATCTTTATCTTAAATCAAGTATACTATACAAATCTTAAAAAGAAATTGTAGCGGCATTTTATGTAAAAAACTGCAATAAGGCAAAGTGTTCGATGCAGAAGATGCAGATAAAAAAATTTGTTGGGATAAAAATAATTTATTATATCAATTGCTATTTAGATTATCATGACAAGTTTTAGGAATGCTTATTTTAAAAAACCCAAGCCGCTCACTATTCCAATAGCTGTTGTATGTTGTACAAGCGAGAAGTACATTTTATCTCCCAGGTTGGAATTTATTCGAACCAACGAATCAATTCACAGCTGCAATCGAAACGGTATGTTGCCAATCTGTCAACAAGGAAATAATGTACATTATGAAATATACAAGTAATATATAAAAACATAATATGCTCACATTAGAAAATTGAAGTATTAGATTTATCAAATTTGTCATATAATCAATTTATCAATTTGTGACATATATCTTAAAAAATATCTCAATACAAATATTATAAAAATCGAAATATCAGATAAAAATTTCAATTAATTAATTGCAACGTCCTTATTTTTTATTATAAAATCAAAAAGATATTTCAGAAACATACTTTACAAAAGCTTCGGTAATTCTTGCTTCCTGATCGTAACGAGAAAAAACGCCAGAATTTTCTTCCCCTTGCTGATATCAGTAAGGGCAATATCCAGCATATCATCGCCGATATCGTTCAAATATAATTGTCTATTTCACACTTCTCGATATTTCAATTAATTTTGCGATCTCGTAGATCAGCTCTTTTTTTCAATTTCTTTATTATTAATTCTCACAATTTCTTTCTACATACTGAAACATATTCATGAAGAGATATTGAATTGCATGCAGTACATTTTGTAATAAAACGTATTCTGCGCCTAACGCAGTGAAATGCTAAAAAACATCGTGCGCTATGCGCGGTAAATTGCGCGGTAATAAAACGTATTCTGCGCTTTGCGCAGTTAAATACTAAAAAGCATTCTACGCTCTGCGCAGTAAATTATAATAAAACGTAAACGTCGCAGTAAATGTGACAGGCTGGACTATTTCTTTGCGCGAACATATGCTTATCTCTTTTCGCGCAGACAAGATGTATTGGGATTGTTTTTAAGAGCTTCATTTTTTCGTGTTGCGAAATCTATTGCAGTCAACGTTCAGTTACGGTCGCGCATGTATCATTGATTGAAGTTTGCGAGATTCATAGCATTATTCGTCTACTTTTTGTTGTTTAATGTCTATTTGTAACCAACGATATCTTCGTGTAATAAATACGTATTATTCTGAATTAGAGAAAAGTGATTCTGTGAGTAAGTTTTACGTTTGTAGCAGAAAAAAAGAGAGTGAATATTTAAGTGAATAGTCGAATGAACAGTCAGGTGAAGAATCAAGTGAATAGAAAAAAAAATAATCAAGGCATAATAAATAATGGCAAATATGAGAAATAAATTTTATGATAAATGCATGTATAAAGATTGCATAAATGAACGAGTGTCTCATGAAAAACGTATATAAATTTCCATTACAAACAGTTGCCAGATATGGATACAAAATAATGGTAAGTTTATACGTGTACATATATATATTTTGGAATGTGAGTCGGTGCGTATAGGAAGATTAAAGATTTGCAGGCTAATTATTAGGTTCTAAAAATACATGGTCGTTTTATTATTTAAAATTTACAAGTGCGGCGCGTCCTGACTAGTTTGAGTCTCGAGATTGAATATCGACCTTCCTTTCGATCAGTTGCTCAGATAATATTTTTTATTCGAGATGTTTCTACCCGCATCAAAATATTTTTCACAATGTTATAATCCTAAATCTCGTTACAATTTAAATGTATTAACAAAATTGCGAATTATTTTCTTCTCCGATTTCCCGTGTCGATTAAACTTATCTAATCTGCATGCTAAGAATTTCGGGAAGTGAACCTAGACACTTAATCTCTCAACGCAAAACGATTAGGCGAAATCTCTATTTAAAAAAACAGTCATATTTGTCTGTCGATTCCGTGTAAATAGCTAACGACTCGGAGTATTTCAACTATGTGTGCGTGTATATGTGTGTTTGTCTAATGACCCCGCGTGTTCGGCTTTAAGATCCATGGCGATATGTTCGTCATAATATATATATACTACTGTGATCAAATATAAACGAGATTTTTGTTATAGAGCGAAAAATCTTTATTTATTCTTCAAAATCAAATTCGTCGCCTTCAAAATAATCCCCTCCCGATGCAATACACTCATGCCAATGCTTTTTCCAATCTTCGAAACACTCTGAAAACTCTTCTTCCGAAATGGCCTTCAATACCTTCTTCGTTTCGGCTTGTATCTCCTCAATCGATTCAAAATGGTGTCCCCGGAGCGGTCTTTTGAGTTTACTGAATAGCCAGAAGTCACACGGTGCTAAATCAGCGAATACGATGGTTGTGGAATGATATCGAGTTTTTGGCGAAATGGTCACGAAGAACCAGTGCAGTGTGAGATGGCGCATTATCGTGGTGCAAAAACATGAGTTGTCTGCCCATAAATCTGGCCTCTCGAGGCGAATAGCTTCACGCAAACGACGCGTAACACTCAAATAATATTCCTTGTTTGGCCCGGCGGAAGGAATTCATAATGCATCACACCATAATAATCGAAGAAAACTGTTAACAAAACCTTGATTTTTGAGCGACTTTGGCGCGATCTTTTTGGTCTTGCCTCACCTTTTGCACGATATTCGCTTGATTGGTCGGTTGTTTCCGGGTCGTACGCATAGATCCAAGTCTCATCTCCAGTTATCATGCGTTTCATCTTGTCCTGGTAGTCAGAAATCATTGTTTCACACACTTCAACGACGCTGTTTTTCCAAAAAATTGAGTATTTTCGGAATCAAAGAAATTTGACTCTTCTCAAACACAAATGGTCTTTCAAAATGGTCTGAACTGATCCAAATGAAATGATTACAGTATCGGCAAGTTCTCTAATTGTCAATCGACGATTTTGGAGCACCAAATCCTTGATTTGCTTCACGTGTTGTTCATCAATTGATGTTTTTGGTCGTTTTTGATGTGGTTCGTTTTCTACGCTTTCTCGACTATCTTTCAACATTTTATACCAGTCAAATACTCTTGGTCTTGATAGAGCTGGTCACCAAAAGCCTTCTGCAACATTCTGAACGTTTCAGTAGCAGAAATTTTATTTCGCAAACAAAATAAAATACAATTTCTTTGCCCAACAGAATCACACATCGTAAAAATCGAAAAAAATACTTTTGATTATTCACAAAAACGAGCGTTCACTATTAAACAAATGAAGAGAATGACATGAAATTTCACACAGATGTCAAAGACAGTACTACCAACTTAATAAAAAAAATATTTGTCAGAATTGATGAATCCGCGCAGTTTAAATTTAAAAATCTCGTTTATATTTGATCACAGTAGTATATTGTGACAATATATATATATATATATATACATGCGCGACCGTAACGGAATGTTAACTGCAACAGATTTTGCCATAAAAATGAAGTTCAAATCAAATGAAAATCTCCATACATCTTGGTCTGCGTGAAGAGAGATAAGCATATGTTCGCGCAAAGAAATAGTCCAACTTATCACATTTACTGTGGCTAGAAAGTGTCTATGCGTCTACAATTATTATTGTAGCCGTTACAAAAATTTGTATCCAAGCATTGTCTTTCGGTCCCCCAAAAAATATCAATACTCGGTGAACAGAAATAAAAAATGTAATAACATTATAAATACAACATGTTTGATTATCCTTTTAATTAATTAAATAAATATATATTAATTCATCCGTTGTATTTCAATTATTGCTTTATGTATGACAATTTTATAAATATATCTTAGACACTTCTTCAAATTATTAAAAAAATTCATTTTCGTTTTCTTATCATCCTCATTATAACTTTTATTACTTTTACCTGCAAAAAATTTTGATTACACGAAAAAATATATATTTTATTTTATTGAATACATATTTTATTGCATACGAAATTTAACATGATTTGTCTGCATGGTTTAATTTCTCTATTTATTTTATTATTATTTTATATTGCTTCAAGAAATATATTGTCGCGTTCGCGGCGTTACTTCCCGAGATCGCGATACTCGGCGGAGCGCTTTCGGAAAGGAAGAACACTGTTTAAAGAAAAGCTCGCTCTTTATTAAACCAACGGTACAACGGTACAGAAACGCGTCCGGTCACCGCGGAATTTGGCCATGAAATCTGTATAACAGTCGGAGAACGACGCGTTGTCAAGGGCCGATTCTCTATTCAAACTCTTATCGATTGATATTGATTAATTTCACGGGGCAGCGTCGAACGGAACACCGCACGGTCGCAACACTGCCCCCCTCTTCATAAAATTGTCGTCCCGACAATTCTTCCTCTTTCAAGAACTTCTTCTTAGAAAAAACTTCTGGGCTCCTGGCGACTTCCTGCCCTACCCTAGGCTGTTGCCTACCGGGCGCCGCTACTTCTAATCCCAATCTTCTCTACTCTTCAGAAGAATCTTGTTCTTGAAATTTTTGCGCGTTTCACTCTTGACTCTTCGTCTTGAGCTTTGCACACTTCTCTCTTCCATTCTTCGGGCAAAGTGGAGGTTATCGTCATGGACCCTTTCGTCTTTCTAAAAGACACACTAAGCTCCTGCCTCGGCATTCGCCCATCGTCCCTCGGGGACCACGATTCGGAAAATCGGGGGCGAGGCAGATTTCTTTTCAGTTCGAAGCACGAGCTTGAAGATCTTGCTCAGGCTCGAGGATCTCCCCACGATGCTTCTCACGACGGAAGGAAGCTTAAAGAAAGATAAAATAGAAAACAGTAACTCAAAAAATCAACAAGAAATAAAAGTAATGTCAAAATTGAAAAATCGGGCTCCGAAAACCTCTATTTAAAATTCTTCCCTTTCTCTAAACGGAGCTAACCTGTCGGCATGCACAACCTTGCTTTTCCGACCACCTGAACGAGAAATACAGAAAACTACATCACTAATTTTCTTAATTATCTCAAAAGGCCTCTCCCAATCATTCTATAGTTTGGGAGACCTACCCTTCTTACGATGAGGATTAAATAACCAAACCTTCTGTCCTTCCTCAAAAACGAGATGCCTAGCCTTTCGATCATAGCGGCATTTGATCTTCAAAGATCTTGATTCTAATCTCTCTCTTACTCTCTGATGAATTTCATCCAGCTTCTGCCGCAAATTCCGAATGTACTCCTCCGCTGACTCGGAAAAACCGTAACTCGGAGGAGTACCTCTTAGTAAATCCATCGGCAAGGTAAGGTCTCTTCCGCAAAACAATTTTGAAGGAGTTACGCCTATAGCCTCATGTTTAGAGGTCCTATAGGCAAGAAGAAACATGGGAATCTATCGATCTCAATCCTTTTGATTCTCTTCAACAAAATTTGATAAATACTGTAAAATTGTCTGATGTTGTCTTTCAACTTGACCATCAGACTGAGGATGAAGAGCGGTCGTCTTCGTTTTCCTAATTCCTAAAATTCTCATCAATTCTTGAAAGAGATGTGATTCAAAATTCCTTCCCTGATCAGTATGAAGTTCCAACGGGACCCCATATCTAGAAACAACCTGATTAACAAAAATTTCTGCTACCATAGTAGCTCTCATATTTTTCAAAGGAAAAGCCTCTACCCATTTAGTAAAACAATCTACAACAACTAGGAGATACTTATTGCCTGAAGGAGAAACGGGTAACGGGCCTAAAATATCCATTTGAATCCTCTCAAAAGGAGCTTCCGAATTAAAAATCTGCAAAGGAGATTTCCCCTTATCTGCAGCACCCCTCTTCGCAATACAAATTTTACAAGTTCTGCACCATTCCTCAACATCCTTCTTACAGGTTGCCCAATAAAAACGCTTCCAGATTTTTTCCAGCGTTTTATTGATCCCGAAATGCTCTCCAGAAGGAATATCATGAGCTTCTTCTAAAATCTGCTTCACTTTGCTTCGCAGGACCATCAACTGAAGAAAACTGTTTTTCAAATTAGAAGCCTCCCATCTCTTATTAGGAAGTCTAAAATCCCATTTTGGACTTCCAAGGCATGCCATTGATGCCAATAAATCTTGGTTGACAATCCTTTCGAAGAAACTTCCTCCCAAGAAGGTCGCAAATCATTTTCTTTGGCAAGTAAAAACATTGCCAGTTCCTGATCCTCTATTTGAGCCTTACGTCAATCCTCAAAAGAATCCTCACGCAAAACAATACGAGCAACTACTTTATCCTCAGAAAGCCCTCTCTGAACTTCTACTTTAGTACAGAATCTACATTTTTCTTCTGCACAAGGGCGTCTCGAAAGACCATCGGCATTACCATGTATAATCCCCTTTCGATGAGCAACATCAAAATCGTATTGTTGTAACCTTTCCGTCCAGCGAGCCAATTGTCTCTCCAAGTCTTTGAAGGACATCAACCATCTCAAAGAAGCATCATCAGTTCGAATAGAGAAACTCTTTCCGTACAAATAATGATGAAAGTGTTTCACCGATTCTACCAAAGCTAATAACTCTCTTCTTGTTGTGCAATAATTCCGCTCAGGCTTGTTCAAAACCCGACTATAATAAGCAATAACCCTCTCATAGCCGTCCTGAACTTGTGAAAGTACCGCCCCTATCCATCCGTATCCAAAATCATCTTTCCTTCCCCCTTCGGAAAGGAAAGAAGAGGTGCAGACGTTAATACCTGCTTTAACCTCAAAAATGCTTCTTGACATTGCTCGGTCCATTCAAATTTAGTCAAATTCTCAGTTAATTTAAATAGAGGCTTCGCAATTGAAGAAAATCCCTTAACAAATTTCCGATAATAAGAGCAAAATCCAAGAAAACTTCGGACCTGTTGCTTATTCTGAGGAACTGGCTACTCAGTGACCGCTTCAGTCTTCTCTGGATCCGTAGCGATCCCGGCAGAAGAAATAACATGACCCAAATATTTTACTTGTCTCCTAAATAAATCACATTTCTTTGGGTTAACACTAAGTTTCGCAGCACGAAATCTCAGAAGAACCTCTCTTAAATTCTCTTTTATTTTCTCAAAAGTTTTGCCAAATACTATCACATCATCTAAATAAACCAGGCAAATTTTCGAAAGTACCAGGTGTATGCATAAGTTTTTTCCGGTTTAATTAAGAGATGTCGCCAGCGAAAAATACGCAGCGTATTAATTTGACACATACATCATTTTGTTCGTCTGACATTTAAAACTACAAACACACACAAGTTGAGTCCGCCAAAAACTAGCGTCTTTGTTTTATCGTTCAGTGATCATGTCGAGTTTTGTGCCTGAAAAAGAACATTTGCGGTACGCATTGCTTTTTTTATTTAATCAAAAGAAAAAGGCTGTTGAAAGTCATCGTTTGCTGGTAGAAACATATGGTGAACACGCTCCATCGATTAGAACATGTGAGACATGGTTTCGACAATTTAAAAATGGTGATTTTAATGTGAAAGACAGTGAGCGCTCTGGTAGACCACAAAAATGCGAAGACGAGCAATTGCAGGAGTTATTGGATGATGACCCAACTCAAACTCAACGGCAATTAGCAGAAGCATTACATGTATCACAAGAAACAATCAGCAGACGTTTACGAGCAATGGGAAAGATCAATAAACTCGGTAAATGGGTCCCACACAACTTTGAATGAACGTCAAATGGAAAATCGCAAAGTCACTTGTGAAATGCTGCTTCAACGCCACGAAAGGAAATCATTTTTGTATCGAATTGTGACGGGTGACGAAAAATGGATTTATTTTGAAAACCCGAAGCGGAAAAAATCGTGGCTTTCACCTAGCGAAGCCGGTCCATCAACACCAAGGCCAAATCGCTTCGGCAAGAAGACCATGCTCTGTGTCAGAGCGGTATTGTGTATTATGAACTCTTGAAGCCCGGCGAAACCGTTAATACACAACGCTATCGCCAACAAATGATTAATTTAAACCACGCATTAATCGAAAGACGACCGGAATGGGTCAGAAGACATGGCAAAGTGATTTTGTTACATGACAATGCGCCGTCTCACACAGCAAAACCAGTGAAAGACACCTTGAAATCGCTTGGATGGGACATCCTTCCGCACCCGCCGTACTCCTCAGACCTGGCGCCATCTGACTATCACCTCTTCGCATCAATGGGGCACGCGCTCGCAGAGCAGCACTTCAGCAATTTCAAGGAAGTTGGAAAATGGCTCGACGAATGGTTTGCCGCAAAAGACAAGCAGTTTTTCTGGCATGGTATTCATAAATTACCTGAAAGATGGGCGAAATGTGTAGAAGCCGATGGCCAATATTTTGAATAAAAAAAAAATTAATTTCCCTTGAAAATTACGTGTCTTTTTTTTACTAAAAAACCGGAAAAAACTTATGCATACACCTGGTATGTTGAGTAATAAAAACAATGAATGTATGTACGAGATATGCTGAAATAAAAAATGATGTGAATCGTCATTAATACGCATCGTTGTTGCAGCGATTAACTAACCGCGAGAGGCGGAGTTCCCTTTCCCTTCCTCGTTCGTTTATATATCGTAGAAACGAGAGGTGGATCGACGACGTGCCGGAAGTTTTTACGATACCGAGGGTGACGTTATCGGGATGAGAAACGTATGAGAAACGAGAGGTGAGGGTCGCGCGAGGAGGAAATCGTCGTAGGAGTGTTAATAATAACGAGAGAATATTTTATTATTTTATTATTTTATTATTTTATTATTTTATTATTGTATTATTTTATTATTTTATTATTGTATTATTTTGTTATTTTATTATTGTATTATTTTATTATTTTATTATTTTATTATTTTATTATTTTATTATTTTATTATTCTATTATTTTATTATTTTACTATTTTTATTATTTTATTAGGAATATAAAAAGAGGAAAGAAGTTTTTGTAGGATGCTGCAGTTAAATGCGCGTCCTGTGTCTAGGCGTTTTCCGTGGGGTCTAGCGCGTCCTGTTTTTCGCGGCGACGGGAAGGCGCGTGTTCTGATTATGTAGAATGCCGCGCGTTCTGTTATTTTAGGTCGCGGTTGTCACGGTTTGGCGCGTCTTCGACGCTGCTTTGGAGTATATATCTAGTCGCGAGAGACAGTTTTTTTCATTGTTAAGAACGTGGTATATGGAAGAAGTCGCGCTTAACGGCGATTCGTTTTCGAGCGAGAGCGACGATCCGTTTTTACGCGCGTTCAGTCATAACGTGACGCATCGCGATCTCGACGACGATATCGGTGGCGACGATCATTGCGAGTCGGTTACCGAGAGTGACAATAGTAGAGTGTCACGAGACTATCGCGCCTAGCAACGATGAGGAATGGATTGCAGTGAGAGAGGACGTTTGCTGGAACGTGACCACGTATCACTTGCGATCGATATGGAGAGTCCGCGAGAGAAACTGTGGATCGAAACGTTGCTCGCTCTGAACGACAGAGCGGTGATCTACGAGAGAATAGCAAGACAGAAAGAACTTCGAGACGTCAAATTCCGACGTCGTTCTTATGGACGGTCGGCATAACACTGTGTGAGGGTTGCGATATGGAGAAGAGTCGCAATCTTCTCGAGCGGCAGGAGTTGAAGGAGTATGCGCCTATCGCGTTTGGAAACGGGAATGCGTCGAGTGTTTCGAGGTTTTGAGAAACAGGTGCGAGAATAGAGTCGATCCTACGGTTACCGGGACGATAAATTCTCTGGTCTCTCGAGTAGCGCAGTTGGAGAGTGCGAGACTCGCTTTGAGTCGATGTTTCGATTACTAGGATGCAGGGTACGACGGTTTGAAGGGATTCGAGTGGGTGGATATCGAGATGGCCTTTGCGAATCGCATGCAAACGAGTGCGGTGATAAACATCGAGTACGTTGAACCCCGACGGTTTCTTGAGGACGCGAGAGACACGGTGCTTGAGCGAGTGCGCGTCGATCTCGATATGCACGCGTGTGTGGAGGTCAACACCGCGTTTCACGGGGAGTTCGTCGCGAACAATAAGAGCGCTGTTAAGAGCATTCGCACGAGGAATCGTCAGCTATTCAATATGTCCGATCTACGAGAATGGTACGATGGAGACGTTAAGGATGTTATCTTGACGTCGCTGGAGAAATTTCAGGAACGCGACAGCGGTTGGGCGTTATTTCGGATATTAAATTTGATGATCAATGTGAACAAGTAATCCTATGCACGCTAGATGTTGGATGTCATTTCTTCTGAAAATAAGATATAACAGAGCCGTGATCAACGTACGTTCAAACGACAACGCGTGCTTCGCGGTGATGGCTGCTCTGTATCCTGTCGATCTACACCCGGACAGACCTTTGTCATATCCTTACTATTCGTTGGTGTTGAATTTCGACGATATCGACTTTCCTATGATGCTACGAAATATCGCTAGATTCAAACGTCTTAACGAGTTGTCTATCAATGTATTATATTTGTCATTCAAGAGAAAAGGGAGAGGAATGGTATCATGATCGTTCCTTTGTTGCTCACGGGGAATAAGAAGTCTACGTGAATTTGCTCTATATGTCGAACGAGCGCCGCAGCGATAACGTAGTCACTTCGTATGGATAAAATACCTATCTCGACTTTTAACATCACAAATAAACAGGCATAAAGAGAAAAAGTACATATGCGATCGGTAAGTGTAAGAGAGAGACTATGCTCGTCGCGAGGTAAATTTGTATTATCATAAATCGTTTTTTTTTCAGATGTCAGCATTATTTTTACTCGAACGAGAAATTGGTCGCGCATAGCGTCGAGTGCGGAAGAGCGAACGACTGCGCCGTTATTCTTCCGAGCGAGGACGACAAGTGGCTCTCCTTCCGCAATCACGACAGAAAGGAGAGACTACGATTTGTCGTGTGCCGATCTGGAATGCGTTTTAGAAAAGGGAGATCGACGATTCAGGGGAATCTCGACAATAGATTCGCCTGTCAACATCACAAGGCATTCAGCGTGAGATATTATTTGCGTAGCACGTACAACGGAATCGTATCCGCGTATAGATCTCGTCGAGGCGACGACTGCGTCTCGTGGTTCGTCGAGGAGCTGCGCGCTCTCGCGTGTCGCGTGAGGAAGGTTCTCTGCGCGAGCGTACCGATGTCGAAGCTCATGCCGGACGAGCGGAGCGCTTTTCAAAGGGCGACAAATTGTCACATGTGCGGAAGGATCTTTGGGCTGTACGACGTTCGCGTGCGCGATCACTGTCATCTTACCGGACGTTATAGAGGACCCGCGCATGCGAGATGCAATTTGAACTATCAGAACGCGTTCGTTATTCCCGTTTTTTTTCACAATCTATTCGGTTATGACACGCATTTTATTATCAAGGATGTAGCGAACGCTTTCGAAGGTAGAGGTAGTCGACCTATTACTGCTGACTAAAGATAATTACATCACGTTTTCGAAAACCGTCAACGATTCGGAGTACGGAAAATGGAAAAATTGTGTTAAACTACGTTTCGTAGATTCGTTTAAGTTTCTCAATACCAGTTTAGAAAAAGTAGCTTCGTATCTATATCGAGAAAAATTGAAGATCGCGCGATTCGAATTCTTCGGTCTCGTCGCGGAGGATTTCGAGTTGCTCACGCGCAAGGGCGTATTTCCATACGAGTATGTCGACAGCGTTGATAAATTATTAGAGATTGAGTTACCGCCGATCGAAGCCTTTCACAGTTCTCTAACTGGCGAAATTGTGAGCGCTAGCGATTACGAGCACGAAGAGTATGGAAGCATTTTCGCGTGAGGATTCTCGGCGAGTATAGCGATCTATACTTGAAAACGGATGTGCTTCCCTTAGCGAATGTTTTTGAAAATTTTCGGGATACCTGTATGGAGAGTTACGGTTTGGATCCAACGCATTATTTCACGTTACCGGGATACACATGGGACGCTATGTTGAAATACACGAACGTTCGATTCGATCTGCTTACCGATATCAGTATGATGATGTTTGTAGAACGCGGTATACGCGATCTGAGTCAATGCTCGAACAGGTACGCGCGAGCTAACAACCAATACGAATCGTCGTATCTCATGTACTACGATGTGAACAATCTCTAGTTGGGCCATGTGCGAACCTTTACCGTACGCAGAATTTTGGTGGGTCGAGGATGTCGAGAGGATCTCGACGTTATGCCATCTCACTCCGATATCGGTTATATTCTAGAAGTCAACCTCGAGTATCCGCGATATCTTCACGACGGCCACGCGGAGTTCTGTCTGACGCGCGAGAGATTACCGGGAAATCGAAACGAAAAACTACTCGTCACGCTCTACGACAAGTCGCGTTACGTGACGCACTATTGCAATCTTTAGCAGTGCGTGCGACATGGTTTACGCATGACGAAAGTCTATCGCGCATTGCGGTTCGCGCAGTCTCCTTGGTTGCGCGCGTACATCGAACTCAATATGGAACGGAGAACTTGCGCGAGCAACGAGTTCGAGAGGAATCTGTATAAGCTGATAAACAACGCAGTTTTCGGCAAGACAATGAAGAATGTGCGCGATCACGTAGACTGGTGACGTGTTGGGACGGAAGATACGGCGCGGAGGCGCTGATCGCGAAACTTTCACAGCAGAAGGCGTCTTCGACGAGAATCTCATGGCCGTCGAGTTGCGCAAACTCGAAGTTAAGTTTAACAAACCGATCTACGTCGGTATGTGCATTCTAGAGATATCTAAGACGCGAGATATTTGTACGACTTTCATTACGATTATATGATGCCGCTTTATCGCTCTAAATCATGTACACGGACATAGCTTGATATATTTTCTGGAATGCTGGAACATTTACGAGAATATAAAGCAGGATATCGCGAGATTCGACACCAGCGATTATTCCGACGATAACGCGTACGATATACCGCGCGCGAACAAGAAGGTTGTCGGTTTGATGAAGGATGAGAACAACGGAGCGATCATGACGGAATTCATAGGACTCAGGGCGAAGATGAACGCTCTGAGATTTCTGGGAAAGAGCGATACGAATAGAATAAAGGGCATCAAGAGGAGTGTCGTTGCGAAAATGATAATGTTCGAGGATTTTGCGCGTTGCTTGAACGAATCGTCGCAATCGAGACGCCAGGCATGCGTACACTCGATGCTGCACGAAGTTTACACCGTGTTCGAAACTAAAGCTAGCTTTGAGTCTTTACGACGACAAGCGATACTTAATATCCGATTCTACCGATACATTAGCATGGGGTCATTATAAGATACCGTTATTAGATACTAATGTAGTATAAATACTTTTACCAATGTAGAATAAGTAACGTTTCACTTTGTACTCTTTATTCATTACAATAAAGCGTTTTATGTATCCAAGAGTTGTGTGTATTGTCCATTCCTAACCATTTGACGAAAACTCTATCGTCCTTTCTACGTAGCACTTTCTCTACGAGATAGATATCAGGATTGGAAACTCGCTGTAACTCGTGTTCGTAGAATCCACTGGCTTTCCGAGATAGTCTTTCAGCAGATACGTCACAGGATTCGTGCGTTGCACATTGGCGATTCGAAAAATCTCGGTCGTCTAGTTAGGCATATATCCCTTCTCGAAAATCGTTTTGAATTTGCTGACGCGTATCGGATCGTTTACCTTGAACCTCGCGAGGGCTGCGATTTTCAAGTGACTGTATACCGTGGAGAGGAGTCTCTTGGCAACGGTGGGAGTTACGTCCACCGGTCGCATTCCCATCATTCGATGTACGCGGTTGTTATACTCCGAGATTAAACGCGATAGAGCGTCGAGTCATCTGTACGATCCGTAGAGCTTTCACATGTCATTCTTGAGCGTGCGATTAAATCGCTCCACCACCACCGCCTTCATCACCGAGTACGTCAAATAGTGACGTATATCATACCTGTCCGTAACCTTTATGAAAGCGTTGTAGAACTCTTTGCTTTTGTCCGTTTGTAAATTTCGCGGATGTCGAGCGTCGTCGTGAAATATCTTGGACAATGCCGCAGCTATCTCGCTTCCGCTCTTACTCTTCAGCGGTATCGCCTACGCGTACTTGCTCAACACGTCGATAACCGTCATCACATAGTTGTAACCTTTGTTTTGTTGCGCATATGGACGCATCTCGATGACATTGGCCTGCCACAGGTCGTCGTAACCGCGCACCACGACGCGATGACGCGAGAAGTTTCTTCGCGCGGGCGCATGAAATTCTTCGACGAGTCTCCTCTTCTCGAACGCTCATTGTTGATTTATGAGGAGGCGATTTGCGCTAGTTTTATTCGTGCTCGTCGCTTCGCGCATTCGCTCTTGTTCCTCATTCCAAACGTTAATCGCGTGTTTCGTGGTATTCGGGATATCCGTTTTTAGCGCGACTAGTAATTCGTCTATCGTTTCTCTAGTCACCATTTTATCCACGTTCAACGAAGCCAGCTTCTTGTCTGGTGTCTCTCTCGTTACCGCTTTGTCCGTCAGTTCTCTCGCGATCCTCGTCAGATCTATCATACTACGCGCGAGATTCTCTACGTCCGTCGAGATTCTCTCGCGGCTCGTTGACGACGCGTCGAGCTCGTTTTGCAGGGATGTCTCTAGATTTCACAGGGATTCCTCTAGATTTCGTAGTGACTCCTCTAGGTTTCGCGTTCGTTTCTTCTGAGCGTCGCCGAGCGTCTCGACGACCCTTCGAATCTCGCTCGAGTCTTTAGCTCGCAATTCGTCCTATTTCTCGAGCGCTCGTTCTGTCGCACTGTGGAATATGGTCAGATCTCTAATTCGTTGGTCGTTCCGTTTCTTGAGCTCTCGTTCCATCGCGTCTCTTGTCTCTCGTATTTGTTTGTCGTGCTCGACGAGCGAGGCCTCCCTCTTCTTTTCGAAATGTCGCAGAACGTTCACTTCGGTTCTTACGTCGTAATACTGTAGGAAAATGTTCCGAATTCGCTTGTTCATATCTTCCAGCCATTTTCGTAGTTCGTTCGTTAGAGCTTTTCACTCCTCGCTCCTTACACGAAGCGCGTCGTCGATGTAACCCTTAGTCGTCGCGTCGGCATCGTCGATCGGCATGTCCAGATGCCGTAGCTTGCGTTTGTTGACGTCGTAGTTGTCCGGATTCAGGCAGAGCGCGCTGCGACGTATGTACGCTCGCAGGGATGCGATCGTCGAACGATCGTCGACGTCGCGCTGCCTCTCCAGAGACTTCCCGAGATTTGTTCTCGGATATCAAACCTTCGCGGGTGACGAATCTACCAGTCGACACACGCGATAATCTGCTCGTAATCTCGGTGATCTGCGTATCGTACTTTAGAAATAATCTGGCTACGCGCGCCATAGATTCCTCCAATTCGCCGATCGACCTGGCCGTGCTCTCGTTCGTCTCCGACAGCAACGCTCGGGTGCTCGCCGAGAGTTCGCTCGTCTCGGAGATTCTCGTCTCCGCGTCTCGAAACGCGCTGTTCACATAGCTCTTCCTCGCGACGTCGATATCGGTTCTCGGTGCGACTAAACGCCGTATGGTTCTGTCTCTCGCGACGTAGTAATCGTTGCTCAAACAGAGCGCGTTGTTACGCACGTAGCGACTCAGGGACTCGATCGACGGTTGCAAGCGTGCTCTGTCGCCTCCGCCGAACGACTCCAATGGTCTTCCGAACTTGTTCACTAACATAACGGGAATACCGGTCATCGCGAGCGCGCGCCGCGGTGAATTTTACTCGAAATTTTACTTGATCGCGTCGATCTCGTGAAGCTCCTCGATTATCGACAGAATCTCATTGTCGTGAGTGTCGTTCCCTGCTCGTCGAGAGGCGTCGAGCAATCGAAGATGGTCGACTAGCTCGTTGGGATTATCCCAGTGAACGTATCGTACTCGTATTCTTTTGCCTCTCACCCGCATAGCGGATGGAACAGAATCGATCCCTCTGTTTCTCGCCTTACCAGTACCAGCGCCAATTTTGTCTCTATCGAGCAATAGCGGCGCGATGATATGCTTGTACTTGAAACCTTTGTTTCCTAGAACGGGCATAAGCGCGTTGTGACCACGCCGATGGGCGTGGTCGTAGTCAACAGTATACTCTTGTACATTTGCTTGTCGTTCTCCGTGTACACGACATCGTCGGGAAGTCTCTTGAAGATCAACTCGTAGAAGTCCGGGGTATCCGGATATCGCGCGTCGCATCACGCTGTCGTCGGCGGTCACGTCGAATCGTCTGTCGCCGAGCATTGAGCCGCCCACGTCGAAGTACACCCCGTAAATGTGGTCGATCTCGCTCTGTCTGTCCTCGATTCCCTCGGTCGATTCGTCTCGCGCGGTGTTCTCGGCGATTCATTTCAACGGCTAAACGATCGGTTTGAGTCGTCTCTCCAGCGCGATCTCCTTCTCTATCTCACCGATCTTTAACGCTCTGTGCTTTTTACATATAGAGTCCTGAGTCTTCGCGATCTCTCGCGCCATTTTTTCTCGTGCCATTTTTTTCTCGAGCGACATCCGTATTAGCCGCAGCGTCGATGTCCATACTCGCAGCAGCATCGACGTTCATTCTCGTTGCACAACTGATCGCTCTACACCACGGCGAAATCGTTAAATCCTCGTTTGTATCTACCGTTTCTTAACGCACTGTCCTTATCGATGACTACTTGAAACTGTACTTGCGTTTCCAACAAGGCGCAAAAAGGCAATTCATACGACATATCCGTGTTCACGTGCTCGTTATAAACGTACTTTAGGTTAATGCCATCCTGTTTAAACAGAATCAAGAGATTCGCATTGTCGCGTATCAGGTGTTTCGGAATTTTAGCGTATGTTTGACAGAGATAGAAACAATCGATGTTCGTGTGTCGATCCATGGCGAAATATTCCCTGATCGCATTCTGCTTATCACAGGCCACGTCGTCGAACACGAATATCGAATCGGGAAGCGCCTCGCTCGATAGCACGACGTCTATTGTTCGAGAACGCGCGATAGCCGATCTCGTTCCATCGACTCGAGCAACTCCGCCAGATATCGATATTTCGGTTGTTGCAGAGATTTCGAGTAGACGTACACGTTCTCGAAATGCGCGCCGTGCGGGCTTTCGAGCATGCTTATCAACACGTTCGTTTTACCGCAGTTGGAGGAGCCGCAAATGATGCAACTCTATTATCGTGTTCGATAATAGAGGACCGTGTCTGCGCGCTCTCCCGACCGCGTCGCCCGAGATTCGTCGAGCTTTACAGTCGAGCTTTACAGTCGAGATTGGACACTCCTATAGCCGGCGACCGTCGAATGAATCGCATTTGCACGCGCGCGCTCATTTCGAGGAGACGCGACCGATAATCGCTCTACTTATACTCGATAACGATTCGATCGCACACAGATCGATATGTTTCCCCTATTGACAAACCAACAATATTCTCAATCTATCCGCCGAACAGTTGTGATTTATCCCGAGGATCGTTCTCGTGCGCAATTTCGACAGATACGTGGAGCTACTGTGGAATAGACTATCCGATTATGAGAGCGAACCCCGAGGTGCAACGTTGTCGTGTGTGTCTGGAGCATTACAATCGTCCGTGGCAATGATCGCACATAGACGATCCTGCGCCTCTCATCAAGAACTGTAGTGAATGCTCAGCGCGGAATTACTCGATACGGCGATAAATGCGCTTCCCTTCGAATTACATATTCCCGGATATGAATTTTGCGGATCCGGCACCCATCTCGCGATTGACGCGCGGCGTCAACCCGTTGACGCGGCATGCCGCGAGCACGACATCGCCTACTCGCGAAACAAAAAACTCGCCGATCGCCACGTCGCCGATCGAGCTTTCGCCGAGAAGACGCGTGAACGTATAACGGCCGGAGATTCCATCTTCGGCGAGAGGGCCGCCGCGACCGCCGTACCGTATGGGCTATTATGAAAGCAAAAACAAAAGCTGGGCATGGGTTTGAGAAAGAAGAGGAAGAAGACGAGGAGGATACTTCCGACGGCGAAACGCGGAGGCTTGTTGCCCATTTTTCCGATACTAGGCTCGGTTCTTTGATCGGTGGCATGGCGGGCATCGCAAAAGGGGTGAACGCCGGTAAGGCCGCTCGGCGTCAACTGGAGTTGCAACGTCACAATCGGGCGATGGAGGGTCACGGATTGCATCTAGCGTCTTACAAACGTGGCAGCGGTGTGACGAGAAGAATGAAAAAAAAAAAAAAATCGTGAAAGGAACGTTAAGATCGCTCGAGTTACCGCTCTCCGGCATCACGACGAACGAGCAGCTGAGCCCATATGACGCGCAGCTGACGTTCGGACGCGCGTCATCTGCGAATACTTTTCTTCAGAGGAATGTTTATGCGTAACGCGTCGAAGGCGCAACGTAACGTGAGAGCAGCATCGTGAATCTCGATAAATCGACGGGTTCGGATACTCACTGGATCGCCTACGCGAAGAGGGGCAACGACGCGATTTACTTCGACGGTTTCGGCAATCTTCGACTTCCGAGGGAATTCGAGAGATGTCTCGGCGACGACGTAAATATAACGTACAATCGTATCAGACATACGATCAGAGCATCTGCGGTCAGTTGTGCTTGCGATTTCTCTCGAGAATCGATCGTGATGTTGCTGAGCCTTTCGTTCACCGGTAAGAGTAATGTCCTCACGACGTGCTATTTTCCCGCCTTAGATCTGAGTGACGACGATTACGAGTTAGATCTCACGAATTTCGAGACGTACAACACTATACCGAACGTCGATTCCACGAATAATAAGTTCTATTACGACGACAAAACGAGCGTGATTCTCAAGGATTCGTACAAGTTGAGCGATAACAGATATCTGAACACCGCTATCTCTAAGAAATGAAAGATCGACGAAAGCAGCGATGATGACGAGAGGGACGATATCATCTATGACGAGAGCAACGAGGACGAGAGAGGCTTCTGATCATTCGCGCCAACGAGAACACTATGAGAAGCGAGATCAGGTGCGAGCATCGAATCGATTTCGCGAAATCGAACAACATCAGTTCGCTCCTGGGATTCTCGTCGTCGCGCGTGTTACGACCGAACAAATGACACACGTCGGACCTGTGAATATCATGAGCGTGAACATCATTCGAGTGCAATATCACCGCGGGTGCGTACAGCAACCGTGATGAACCGGTTCACACGATACACGAGCGTTCCCCGTTTTCCCCGAACGTTCTTCCGGGATATAAACTGACGTTCCGACGTCGATCATTTACTTCCCGATCATCGCGCGAAACGTCACCGATATCACGCTTCGAGTCATGGATCAGAACGGACGACCGATCGATTTTCGCGGAGAGGAAATAACGGTGTGACTTCACGTGCGACGACGAAGGCAGTAGAGAAAGATGCGCGAGAGCGAAAGATGCTCGTTCTGAACGAGTGGTACGCGAGAGGAGGTGACGCACACGCTACATCCGCGATCCTACCGCGGAACGACGCGACGAGGAAGGTGCGCGAGGAAAGGGCGAACGAGTTGAACGCCGCGAAAGATGTCTTTAGACGTCTTTAGATTTCGTCGTGAAGAATCGACATGGTAAGCGACATTTTAAGTATCGGAGATGCCCTGATCTTTGACGATCGTATCGTGAGAATAGAGACTCACATTTACAATCCGTACGCTAACACCACGTTCGGATACAGCGACGAGATACGAATACCTATATAGCAGCAGGATCTGTATACGTTGCCGTGCGAAAGTTTTCTGTATATCGAGGAAAAGTTCGCGACGAGAGAGAGCGCAAAAGAAGGAAGGCGAAGGAAGATACGGCGAAGGAAGTTACGAGAGCGAAGCTAGTCAACAATTGCGCCGCGTTATGTTCGACGAGATTTGATACGAGCTCAATGGTACCGGTTGTGGGGATTCGAAAGAATACACATATATGTATATATATTGTAATATATGTATATATATATATATATATATATGTATCATTGTATTGTTGACGTGTTATTCTAAACACGTTATTTGCGATAAATATCATCACATGCCTCGGTAGTCGAAAGGATAAGATGCCTGCCCAGTAAGCAGGAGATCCAGGTTCGATTCCTGGCTGAGGTGGTATTTTTTCGCAAAATAATTACGAGTTTTCACGATTTCACTGGTTCGTGATCGGGCCCCGTCGTGACGTGCACCCTCCCTTCTTATTTGGGCGTGGAGATCGATAAGAGCAGAAACGTCGGAATAACAATCTTGATGAAAAATTACGTATCAGCTAGAGAAAGATAGAGCTTTACAGAACACCAGATATGGGAGATACCGCCTATAGCATTGGATGATTTCAACTTTTGCGTGCCTCTCAACATATTCCTCGGTTTCTGCGAGGATTACAAGCGCATAGTGATAAACACGCGGTACGAACTCATTCTGATACGCGCTCGCAACAATAACAATTGCGTCGTGGCGCATCCGGATCAGAGATCAAAGATCACGCTGTTGAGAATACAGTGGCGAATGCGGTACATGATACTGAATGACGTCAACAAATTGTCGCTTCTGCGAACGTTGGACAGCGGACGATATCTAAGCATGGACTTTCGTTCGTGGGATCTATACGAATTTCCAAAGCTGTTACAAAGTACGACTAAGCATTCGTGGGCGATAAAAGCGGCGACGCAATTGGAAAAACCACGATACGTGATCTTCGCGCTACAGACCGGAAAGAAAAAACCATCGGAAGACATTTCTATTAGGTGTACAAAAAAGTTCTGAGCTTTAGATTTCATACAACCGAAATAACAATTTAAATTTTATATATCTTCCCGCCCTTTTGCGGTTTTAAAGCGTTGACATTTGGCCTTCTAAAATGCCATACGCATTTGATGCACATAACCTCAAAAATCAGTAGTGTTCATGATGGCAATAACAAAAGAGCATATTCGATTTTCCATCTACTTCGCGTTTCATCTGAAGAAAAATGCTGCTGAAGCCACTGCAATGATTTGTGCTGCATATGGAGAGAACGCTGTAAGTCATACTACATGTAAAAGATAGTATCAAAAATTTCGCCAAGGAGATTTCAGTTGAAGATAAACCGCGTGCTGGACGCTCTCAAAAGATTGAAACGGACGAATTGCAAGCACTGCTGGATATAAACTCTGCGCAAACTGAAAAGGAGCTTGCAGAATAGCTTGGCATTACGCAGCAAACCATTTCCGTACGTTTACATACGATGGGAAAGATTCAGAAGGAAGGCAGATAGGTTCCGCATAAATTGTCCGAAGACAACAAAAATCGTCGGCGTAACACTGCACTCACTTTGCTTTCAATGTTCCGGAAAAAAGATTTTCTGCACAAAATCATTACAGGCGATGAAAAAATTTTTTATTATAACCCTAAACGTAGAAAATCATGGGTTGATCCTGGTCAACCTTCGACATCGACGCCAAAGCCCAATATCCACGCCAAGAAAGTTTTGCTCTGTATCTAATGGGATTGGAAAGGTTGTGTTGTATTACGAGTTGTTACAACCGGGTGAAACAATCACGGCAGACCGCTACCAACAACAATTGACCAATTTGAGCAATGCATTAGAAGAAAAGAGGCCATTTACTGGCCAAGGACGTCGTAAAGTGATCCTGCTTCATGACAATGCTCGACCACATGTTGCGAAAGCGATTCAGGACTATATCTTTGCGTTAGGCTGGGAATTTCTCCCGCACGCGGCGTATAGTCCATCCACATGGCGCCTTCCGATTACTACCTATTCCGGTCGCTGCAGCATCATTTGGCTGATACACATTTCGTGAGATTTGAAGAGATACGAAAATGCATTGATGATTTTATCGCTTCAAAACCGGTGAGCTTCTATCGTCAAGGAATTCACAAGCTACCCAAAAGATGGCAAAAGATCATTGATGCAAACGGGGAATATTTCGCTGATTAATATTTTTTTATTTGTTTTTGAATAAAGATTGAATTTTACAAAAAGAGCTCAGAACTTTTTTGTACTCCTAATAAATTCGATTGCAAGCTGACTAATGTAAAACTCTATTTGAATTCCGAGTTCTATCCCTACGATGATATGAATCTAGATTTCGAGCGTAACAAGTTTGCCGTGCTGTATGACATGTATCTGAAATTTCGAAAGACGTATTACGGGTGCGAGACCTGCGAACCATTCATGACTGTCACCAGATTTCTGCAATACGGCCAGTAGGTATACTAGGCTGGTTCTAACCCAAGGGCTCCGAATGGGTGCGGGGCTCGGAGACGCGGGAATAAAGGAAAGGGGGTAACTGATAGGCACGAGGAGAAGGGAATGTTTTGTTGATTGTCCTTTGGAATATACTTTTGAGAGGGGGGAGGGGGGTCTTTTTTTGTCTAGGAAGAGCTGCTAGAAAAGATATTTTTTGTAGAAATTGACGTAGGAAAAGAAAGAAAAAAAAGCGCCGATACTCTGGCTGAAAACAAATGTACGTGTCGCAACGTGTTAATTTCGAACAATCTCAAAAAATCAATGTCATTCAATGAAAATAATGTATTAGTCGATAAATGGACACTTCTCTTTTCTTAAGTTTTTTCTTGTTTTTTTTAACAAATACTGAAACGTGCTTATTTCTATTTGGCCAAGTTCAAGTTCTCACGTAGAAAGCAATAAATTTTGGCAGCGACGTGGAAAATGGGAAACTATAAAGAATGAACTATAAAAAATAAAATGAATTCAGTAAGAAAAGAAAGAGATATTACTCTCTTTTATTGATGTTATACCAATAAATAATATCCTATCATATACCGAAATATTATTTTATTTTAAGATGGAAATTAAGTTTGTTTTGATTGAAATCATATTTTTAAGCGTGAAAACGTTTTTGTTCACATTTTTGTTACATCGTCTTTTTTTCATACATACTAAAAACTAAAGTTAACAGTTCGCAATCGACGAGTTGATGCCTATCGAAGATATCGCTATCGCGTATCACATATCTCCTCAGGATTTGTTATAATAGACGCAATGTTGGAGAATCGCGTATACTTTTCATCGATCATCGACGAGTCTGTCTTGATTGAACGTTACATCAATACATTCGGCGAGATTAAATATACGGCGTAGCGTCGATTTGATCATCATAATGTGTACGTTTGAAGATTCAAAAACGAGTGTAACATGCGTTCATCATGCAAACTCGGATCGTTAACGGTCCGATGCTTATATTATAAAATAATAAATCTTTATAATTGTTTCGTAGCAATTTGTAAATATTCCATTACTGCTCATAGAATTCTTTCCATGTTTCGAGAGACAGTATTAGCTCCTGTCCTCGATGATCTCCTAGGGCGATCTCCACATAGCTCGGTGAACCAACATTGATTCCAATTTCCAGAAACTTGAAGTCCATAGCCGTCAGGTTGTAACTTCTGCTCAGTAAGCGCACCGCGCGAGGCTTCATCAAAATGCTGTGTAACAGAAATTAAGTACATAATATTGCGTAATGTTGCAAAAAGAAAAAAAGAAAATGTCGAACTTACGCGTTGCGTTCCTTCTTCGTTTCACTATCGTACAATGCGCTGCTTCCTTTGGCGGAATACATTGCATGTGGATCGTTCGTATAAACAAATGATGGAAAAGCGGAGTACGTTGCATATGATTCGTTCGTATAAACGAAAGACGGAGGACTGATCGCACCCGCGTAAATTTTGACACGGCAGAGCGTTAACCCCCTCTCCCCCTTTTGAAAGAAGGAGTGGACAAAAAATCCAATGACCTCGCTGAACGGCAATACTCTATTATGATAGTATTTCGTGAACAGGCGTGTTATAGTGGCCAAGAAAAAGACAAAGAATTGCAGATAGCATATCGAGAACGAGTTTACTGTTATAATGATCATAAACAGAAAGAAAACAAAGGATTACGTCATTAATTAATTGTAAAATTTTTATTTCAAGAAAAAAAACCTAATCAGCTATAAAAAAATATGTAAAGTGCCATTTAAAAAAAATGTGAATAAAAAGTTTCACGCTTAAATCATAACGCAATTTCTTTGTTATCGATGAGTCACTCGAACGTTACATTGAAAAAAATGTATAGGATCGTTGGAATATTAAATAATCATCAACGTAATAGTGAGGAAAAGGAATAAAAAGAAACATTATATATATATATATATATATATGTTTATTTAAGGTTATCTGCCCACCAATTAAACAATTTAAATACATTTTGTAACGCGTAATTAGTATAATGATATCCACATCGTATAGAATTATCAGCATCTAGATTATTCAAAGAATCTACGTCTTCGTAATCCGCATCCAGAGTCTCGATGTATACGCGCTCTCGTTCATCGTTCAGAAACAAGTTCCGCAACCATTTTCGTTGCTTTTCATTTTTCGTGTCCCTTAACATATATGACAGCATCGTCATTGTCATCGTCGTCGTCATCTTCTTTCGTACCATGCACAGCTTTCGTAATCAAACTCTTAGCTTCGCTGTACGGAATCGTTCCGTTGTTCCATCGCAGTCTAAGGTGATGACGTATCACCCAGCGTGCGCGAGACTTGTCGGCACTTGCCAGGAAATGCCACGGTATAGGGCTTGCGAAAATGTAATGAGAGAGAACGGTCCGTTCTTTGAGAGCAGCAAACTCTTTTACGACAAACTGTCCTTCAACGAGGAAACCTTGCAGGTCTACGAACATTGGCATAGACATGACTGTCCAGAAGAAGACTGCGGTCGATTTCGATGTATCATAGATTTTATTATCTCTTTATCTCATATAGCAGCGATGCTCTTAGGTGATCTTGCGTATAACATTGGTTAATGGGTTGTATTGAACCACGCGATCATGTATAATGAGACAGTACACGGTGGTATTCATCGGTTCTCCTTAGTCTCAAATTCTAATCTCACGTCCACGGTTGCACTCTTGACCGATTCGTTTTGTCGAGAACAATCGATGATTACAAATGGACCGTTACATAGAAAAAACGTGAGGGTAAGACTTGGGTCGAGATACTCGTATCCGTAGTAGCCCTTGCAGAGACGCGCGTACGTTTCATACAACACAGATCATCTGTTTTTATCGAAATCCAGATTCATATCGTCGTACGGATAACATTTTGAGTTTAGATAAAGTTTCACGTTGGTCAAGTTGCAGTCGTCGAATCGGCTCGTGTCTTTGGCCATAACGTTCTTCCGGTCTGTTTGCAAAGCAAAGATGACATATCGCGGCTTCTCGAGCTGAGTAGCGGTCTTGATGACCCACGAATGCTTGGTTGTACGCTGTAACAGCGGAAACTCCTACAAATTCCACGAGCGAAAAGCCATGCTCAAGTATCGTCCACTCTTCAAAGTGTGCAGCATCGATAGTTTTGTTATCTCGTTCAATAACACGTGCGGCATTCGCCATTGTATCTTGAATAAGTCGATCAAACTCATTGTATCTTATATAAGGGATCCAACACTGAATTTCTCATAAGGCAATTGTTGTCGTTACGCGATCGTATTAAGATCAACTCGTGAGCGTTGATGACCACGCGTCTGTAATCCTCGCAAAATCCCAATAGTGCGTAGAGAGGTACGCAAAAGTTAAAATATCCATTCGCGTTAATACGCACCTCCCAGCCAACATTCCTCAGAATAACGCTTCTCTCGTTACGTAGTATTTGAGCGCGCTAGTTATATCCACGTTTCTGTTACGATCAATCTCCACACCATCGAGCTTGTAATCTCATCGAATATGAATGCGACAAAATTATTTCCCACACATCAGATTCTTCGACAACTTTGTTCTTCGTTAGTTTTCCCTCGACATATAGAAAGCTTTCGTACGGCAATGTGTACAGATCCTGTTGCTGTATGGGTATTCTTATCTCATCGCTGTACTCGAACGTTGTATTGGTGAACGAGTTGTACGTATGATGTGATCGTCGAAGATTGGCTTGTCTTCGATGTTTAGGATGTCAGTCATCTCACAAGTTGCGCATCGCGAATCCTAAAGCTTGTAAAAATTTAACTAACTTTAAATTTCGACGCGTTGAGTTTCTTCCTCTTCTTGATGCAGTCGGATGAGCGAGTATTGTCGATCGGTGTTTTCTTTGTAAAAGATGCGTTATCTCTCTACGCGTGCTTCGCATCGTTCAACACGAGCATCTCAAATGTCGCGCTCGCCGTCGTACGTGCTCTGACAGTATCTGACAGTAATCTCTTCTCCTCTGAAATCGAGCAATCGTCCCTTCTGGTCAACAATGCGTATCGTTAGCTCCGTAATGCTCCGATGACTGGCAAGTAAATGATTTGCATCTTTCCGATATCTTATATCCTGGAGGCACGCTCGGCGAAAATTTATATATCGTGTGCACACTTTTCGTCGTTGCTGTACGCGCCCGTGGTCACGTTGCACTCTTCACGGATAATGTTTACGTTCATTATGTTGATTGACATGTCCGATTTATGCCACCTTCGCGGTTGCAATATACGCTTCGAGAAACCAAGCAGCGATTCAATATTATTGGGCTTGTTAAAATTTATTCTGTAGTCACATTTAATTTCACATCTCATCGTATTGTAATTTGCGCGGAGCACTATCGGGTATTCCCTAATCTCGTCATCCGCGTGCGGTGTCACCGGCGTTACTATCGGACGTGTCGCGTCGCGGACGTTTCCGTAAAATCTTACGTTTCAAAAATTCATTTATGGCTTGCAGTTCGTACGACTCCTCGGGAATCGTAATTTCTGCGTCGTCTTTGTCAAAATAAAATTTGTTGTTCGAAATTTACATTCGGTATCGTGTGATAAGTCTTCAAAATTGTTAGACCAAGCTCGTAGTCATCGTCGTTCAAATCTATGACTGGAAAATAATTTGCCGCGAGAACGCTGCTCTTTTCGCTTAGCGCAAGTCAGATTTTATAAATTCACGCGTGTCGACCGTTTGGAGAAACCACAGCTGTCCGCAGACGCTTTGATCGTACGTCTGATAAGATATTCGATTGTACTCTATCATAACGTTGTCTCCGAAATATCGTACCAGTTCTTTGGGCAGTCGAAGATTACCGAAACTGTTGAAATATATGACACGATCGTTTCTCTTTGCGTACTACGCTACCCAATGAATGCCGGAATCCATTGTGTCCAGATTTATGATACCGTTCTCTTTTCGACGCGCTAATCGGTAATGCGTTATGCATGAAAACGCCTCTGAAGTATGGTACGTGCATACGCTTCGCCAGCTCCAATTGTACGTTGGTAGTTACAGCCGTAGGTATTTTTATTGTCTCTTTGGCGTTTTTTTTCTTTTTTTCTTTTTTCGCTGTTACATCTCATCCGCCTTTGTATGGAGCGAGATATAGTCCCCGTCCGTATTTGTATGGAGTACAGTCCCTATCCGCGCGTTTCCATCGCACGATTGTGACGTTCTAATTCCTCGAGCTGACGCTGTATGACTTTCTTGTCGTTTATCGCTTTCACTACGCTGGCCGCTCCAATCATGGAACCGAGCGCGCCCAACATTGGCAGAATCGATAATATGCCGCCTCGTTTCGCCATCGAAAGTATTCGTTTTTTTTTTGTTGGCTTTTTCCTTGTCTTCGCTTTCATATCCATGCCGATCTTGGTCTTGGCTTTCATCGCCCAAACGGCTGTAGCGGCAGCTTTTTCGCCCAGATTCGAATCTCTCCGATGACGCATTCTAGGGCTTTATCGGCGGGTATCTTATCCGCCGCGTGTCTATCGGTGACATCGTTGTTCCGAGAATACGCAATATCGTGTTCACAGCACACCACGTCTAGTGGATTTATGCCCGTTTCATCTCTGGCTAATCGTTTTTTCAGCCGCGTACTCGGACCGCAAAACTGATAGCCGGGAATATGTAACTCGAAAGGAAGCGCATTTATCGATCGATTGAGCAGACCTCCAACGCAGCCTTTGTTCGACGTTGCTGCTGACATATGTTACAGTTCTTTATCTTCGATGTGGGACCGTCTATATGCGTGCGTTGCCACAATTGGTTATAATGCTCGACGCAGCGACGATAGATTTGAACCTTCAAATCCGTCTTTATATGCTCCGGAAGCTTGTTCTATATGTGGTCGATATAGTCACCACACATGCGTAACAATATGATCTTCGGTATATATTGCAACTGTTCAGTGCGCAAATCCCAAATATCAAATAGATGCGATAGATAGCGAGATACATTTTTGCTACTGAGCGAATCGCGGTTTCGCGCGCCTATAAATAAGTGTTTAATCGAAGCCTAGATAACGCAGTGTAAACATGAAATTCGTGCTGCACTCGCAGATGATACACGTCGTGAACTACGACGCGAAAGCACAAATGATGGGAGACATCGCGACGAAGCGCAAGCATGATGAAATGCTACCGAGTGAGATATACGCACGATTATTTGCGGTTTATCGAATTGCGGTAAAATCAACGTTTTCATAAGTTTGCTCGAGAGTCCGCACGGTGTACGTTTCGAGAACGTGTACGTGTACTCGAAGTCGTTGTAACAACCTATGATGTTGGGTGATATAATGAGGATGTGTTGTACCATCACGTCTCGGGAGGAGACGGAGACTTGATGTGCGAGAAACGAGCGAGTGTGTGTGTGTGTGTGTGTGTGTATGCGACCTGTCGCCCGCGATTGACTGAAAAGGCTGATGATAGCCGATGACTTTTCTTGAGGATGATTTCTTGAGGTCCGGTCCTCGACCAGCTATGTGGCAGGCCAATGGTGCAGGCGTCAGTGCCAAGCAAAGCGGAAAAATAAGCAGCCAATTGTCGCTGTGTTTCGCAGGTAGCGCAAGCTAAAGGACGTGCGGGATATGAAGGTTGCATGCACGCTCAATAATCAAGGAACTGCAGAGTTAATAAAAAACCATGATATATATTCTATACGATGGCAGATACAGAAAGTTTGGTTAACGGGATTACGTTTGAGTCCCGCGAGAAAAGTGTGTGGGTGCGTCTAGCGTGCCCACTTCTGCGCGCAGGCACGCAAGCTCCTGAAGTCGTTCTCGGCGTCTTTCCCGGGCTCCGGCTCTTCCTCGTCGTGGCCGAGCGGTGCGTATCCGCGGAGTAGCGTGGGCCGGCGGCAGGCCCTCGGTTTGCGTGGCGACTTCCGCGTAAAAGCGGCGAGAGTCGCGGTAGCCGGTTGTGGACGTGGCCGAGCTCGATGGCGCAGAGGCGTCACGGTCTTTCTTGAATGGTGCCGAGCTCCAGAAAGCTACTCGGAATGGGTGGTCGCTCGGGTGTTGTCGGCTCCTCCTGTGGAATCGACGGTCTCGGCGGGCTATCCTCCGGGGAGGAAGCTGACCCAAAAAGATCTAAGACCCGCTGTTTGAACCGGAGAGAAGAGCGTCTGGTTCGCCGTCCGAGAGGTCGTCCCTCTGCGTCCGCGCGTGCCGAAGGCGACACGTGATCAAGCGGCGGCGTGGATGGCCGCGAGGTAAGCGGCGACGGACGTCGCGGTGTGGATGATTGCCGGGCGGCAGGCAGCGTCGGTCGTCCTGATGGAGTAGATGAGTCGTCGCGACTGGCCTCTAAAGAGGACGCACGGAGATCCGCATGCTGCATGGCATCTTCTCGAGGCGGCTGAGGTCGGCGCGACAGAGGCCGCGGCTCTAATTAGGTCACCCGGACACGGGCGAATTGGGCGGCGTCTCTGGCCGCGTAAGAAAGTCGCGGCGGTAACTGCCGCGGAAGACGGATTGCTCGGAGACAAGACGAACTGGACGGCTTTCACGGCCGTCAGAAAGATGCGCCCGGAGGAAAGGATGGGTTGGTGTGATGGCTTTCACGGCCGTCCGTGGTGCGTCCGGAGATAAGAACGGGTTGGTGTGGCGGCTTTTATGGCCGTCAGAAAGATGCGTCCGGACACGGACGGATTACTGTGGCAGCGAGTACGGTCGGAGATTGGTCGGTTTTCCCAGCAGAAAAAAAACTGCCGTGTAGTGGAGCTTGAGGCCAGAGCTGGCCTTCAGATCTCGGAGGGCGTCGTAGTACAACTCTTAGCCTTTAACAGGCTGGAGGCGACTGAGGCGAAGAGCGATGCTGAGTGTCGCTCTTATATAGCCCCGATGAAGCGTTTCGAACACGAGAATGTGATTCCCCGACTCGCCATCTAGTGGCGGGCGCGCGAACCACTGTGCTGCACGAGGCTGCGCGCGACGGTGTGTCGTGGTGCGATCGCGTGGCAATGACCGCCACAAACCAAAATATCGATATCTCGAAACTTTGTTGGCATCAGTCGGCGAAATCGGCTATTTTACGTTTTCCAACAACGTCATTCCGAGGCACCGAGCGAGGCACGTCCCAATTCGATCTTCATCTTCGACGACATTGCATGTGATAAGCAAGTTGTGATGAGAGAGTTTCTCGATGGGTCGCCACTCGAACGTCGACTATTTCTATCTTTGTCACGTATGCGAAGATATCTAAACATTTGATACGCGACAATGCGAACCTGTTGATTCTATTTAAACAGAATGATACTAACTTGAAACATGTTTACAACGATCATGTGAATACTGACATGTCGTATGATGAATTCTGTGCGCGACGTTGGCGGCGCGTATACGGATTCCTAGTGATAGTGACAAAAACAGTCCGCTTGTCAACGGGCGGTACAGATAAGAATTTAACACGTTCGCGGTACCATAATGTGATTAATCGATGTCGATACGTCAATTAGGCAACATGAATAATATCAAAGATCGTGAGGAAATAGCAAAACAGATTGCGAAAACGAGCGATTCGATTCGCAAAAAATATCGCGCTTTGAAAACTGGTAAAATAGATGAAGATGTAGCGTTGGAGAAACGCTTCAAATCCATCATCGAACCTCTAAAACAGATTTTCGAAGAAACACATCTAATTAAAAAAGAAGCTAATGTTGCAAAAGATATCAATATTAAGAAAAAAAAGAAACATGAAGACAGCGATGATGATGATGACGATGACGATGACGATAACGATACTACTACTACGATACTACTACTACGATACTACTACTAACAGTTACTACTAACAGGGATTCGTATTGGACGGATGTTGGATGGTTGAAATTATCGCCGCAACCTAAAAAGTGTACAAAATAATTGAATACCGCGTCAGATTCATTCACATTCTACATCGATAGAATCACCAAAAAAACTACCAAAAGAATTATCTAAAGAATCATCGAAAATACTGCTATTCGTGCGAAATGAAAATATTTTTGAAACAAAAAACATTAGTGAACCGTCACTCGAAACATCCATCAAATAGAGTCTGCAAACACATGGAAGTCATGAGCTGCTTCATGGTCAGCTAGGACCATTGAAAGTACGTGAGCCTTCTTCTCGGTGATAACATAGATAAAGCGATCGATAATGTGTATGGTATCTATTTCGACAAAAGTGGTACAATGTTCGGTGACAAAAAGTTTGACGTTGACAAAAATGACTCCATATTCATAGACAATGTGAGATACAATGATACACCAGAATTATACGAATTGATTTTCAAGAGGCTTCCCGATGAGGCTATATTTACCGAAGATGACAAACAAACGTATAAAAGTATATTGTTAATAATGAATGCTCATAGACATGGTCACAGCGTCCATAATCCCATCATGAGCAACAAGGGATACAAGTACATTAACATCATCGCTCTGCTTGTATCTATCTATAAAAGAAATAGTAAAAAGGGTGCAGGATGATAATATACCATCCACCATGAAGTTAAATGACAACAAGATCGATTACGTGCATTGGGATGATCCCAACGAACTGGTGGATCGACTCCGATTGCTCGACGCTTCGCACCGAGTTGGTCACAACGCTCACGACAACGAGATGCTGTCGATCATCGAGGAACTTCGCAAAGCCGGCATTATTATAAATTAAATTGCATGTCGACGAAACGAGCCAGTCGATTGATGTCAGTGAGGAAAAAAAACTTTAATTGTAATATATCTTATTTAAACACATTAATATCAAACATTATCGAAACATGAGATCATCAAAATCCGATGGACGTGAAAAAAATGTTAACTCCGTAAGACGACGACTTGTTGAGGAATTGCACGCTCTGGCCAGAAGAAATTTTCCACAAAGACGTATCATAATTTGGGGATACGACGATTTGTAGCAAGCTGATATTGTCGAGATGCGCCCATATTCGAATTTCAATAGACGTCATCACTACATATTCACCGTCATCGATGCATTGAGCAAGTATGCCTGGATCGTACCGCTCAAGAGTAAGGTCGGAAGCGAGACCGCTAATCGCCGAGATAATTCGAGAGAGCGGAAGATGCCCGAAAAACTTGCAAACGGATATGGGGAAGGAGTTTTACAACGCCGATGTGCAGAAACTCTTGAAAAAACATAGCGTTAATCATTCCACGTATTCAATATTGAAGGCATCGATCGTCGAACGATTCAATCGCACACTTAAAAACGATATGTGGAAGATGTTTACACTTAATGGTATTTACAAGTGGGTCGTCGCGTTTCGTATCAGATTACAACGCGCGCAAACATCGCACTATTGGCATGCGACCCATTGATGTAACTCCCGCGATCGCTAAAAAATTCTTGGTACGGTGTACAGCGCGATAAAGATCGCAGATCCAAAATTTAAAGTAGTGATTCGGTACGCGTGAGCAAGTATAAGACAGCTTTCGAAAAAGGTTACACGCCAAATTGGTCCACCGAGGTGTTTAAGATAACTAAAGTACAACTAAAGTACTAATCCCGTAACCTATCTACTCGAAGACTATCGCGGAGAATTCGTCACTGGAGCGTTCTACGAGCAGTTGCATCGCGCGACTCATCCGAACATGTATTTCGTGGAGAAAGTACTGCGTAGGAAAGGAGACAAGGTTTACGTCAAGTGGCTGGGATTTGATGAGTCACATAATTCTTGGATACACAAAAATAATGTGATTTAATTCATTTATTGTAAACAAATATAAAAATATTTATATAAATGTATACAAAAAATTTTTAATTCATTTATTGTAAAAACAAATAAAAAAATATTTATATAAAAAATATATACAATAAGTCTTATTTTTCTTCCATTACATTTTCCATTACATCATAAAGAAACTATACATGATGGTAACTACGATGAAACTTAAGATAATATATAAAATGTATAAAATTACGGGAAATACGTATATATTAGGTGTACAAAAAAGTTCTGAGCTTTTTTTTGTAAAATTTAATCTTTATTCAAAAACAAATAAAAAAATATTAATCAGAGAAATATTCCCCGTTTGCATCAACGACCTTTTGCCATCTTTCGGGTAGCTTGCGAATTCCTTGACGATAGAAGCTCACCGACTTCGAAGCGATAAAGTCATCAATGCATTTTCATATCTCTTCAAATCTCACGAAATGTGTATCAGCCAAATGATGCTGCAGCGACCGGAATAAGTAGTAATCGAAAGACGCCATGTCTGGACTATATGCCGCGTGTGGGAGAAGTTCCCAGCCTAACGCAAAGATATGGTCCTGAGTCGCTTTCGCAACATGTGGTCGAGCATTGTCATGAAGCAAGATCACTTTACGACATCCTTGGCCAGTAAATGGCCTCTTTTCTTCTAATGCATCGCTCAAATTGGTCAATTATTGTTGGTAGCGGTTTGCCGTGATTGTTTCACCCAGTTGTAACAACTCGTAATACACCTTTTCACTCCTACCAGATACAGAGTAAAATCTTCTTGGCGTGGATATTGGACTTTGGCGTCGATGTCGAAGGTTGACCAGGGTCAATCCATGATTTTCTACGTTTAGGATTATCATAAAGAATCCACTTTTCATCGCCTGTAATGATTTTGTGCAGAAAATCTTTTTTCCGGAAAGCAAAGTGAGTGCAGTGTCACGCCGATGATTTTGTTGTTTGATTTTGTTTCGGACAATTCATGCGGAACCCATCTGCCTTCCTTCTGAACCTTTCCCATCGTATGTAAACGGAAATGATTTGCTGTGTAATGCCAAGCTGTTCTGCAAGCTCCTTTTCAGTTTGCGCAGAGTTTATATCCAGCAATGATTGCAATTCGTCCGTTTCAATCTTTTGAAGACGTTCAGCACGCGGTTCATCTTCAAGACTGAAATCTCCTTGGCAAAATTTTTGATACCATCTTTTATATGTAGTATGACTTACAGCGTTCTCTCCATATGCAGCACAAATTATTGCAGTGGCTTCAGCAGCATTTTTCTTCAGATGAAACGCGAAATGGATGGAAAATCGAATATGCTCTTTTGTTATTGCCATCGTGAACACTACTGATTTTTGAGGTTATGTGCATCAAACGCCAAACCGTATGGCATTTTAGAAGGCCATACATACATACCTACATACGTACATACGACATACGTACATACGTACATACGTACATACGTACATACGTACATACGTACATACGTACATACATACATATGTATAAACTACAAGAAATAACAATAAAATACGTGCATACGTATATATTTATATGTATAAAATTATATATAGTATACATATATATGTATAAAATTATATATAAAAAAATATATACATGTATATTACAAAAGTATCCGCCAATATCCCCACGGTAATGTTTCCGTCGAATCCGGTACGATGTATCGTTTGTCATCGTACTCAGAGCAATTTTCGACTCGGATACCATATATACTTGGTGTAACTTGGATCTTATACATGACTGGCAACGAGTCATTTTGATCTCTTCATTTAAGCACCGCATGTAATCATCGAACATTATTGTTCGCGCTACGTTACTCTTTGTACCTTTCGCCTTTTTGGTGTCCTTTTTACCATCCACCCTCATCGCATATATTTTCGCTCTGAGTCCGACAAATTCCGTCATAATCGCACCGTTATTTTCGTCCTTCATTAGGCCGGGTACTTTTTTATTCACGAGAGACATACCATATGCGTTGTCCGTAATAATATAATTGCTCGAATCTAAGGATATCGCGCTTCATCGTCTCGTACACATCGTCGCACTCGATATGATATACAAGACTGTCTGTGTCAGTGTACGTGATCTTACATTTGTTGCGATACAGCGGTGACATATACTCGTGGTGAAATTCGTACAAACATTTCGATATATCGAATATACACATACCCACATAAATCGGTTTGTTAAATTTCACCTCGAGTTTACGCAGGTTCGAGGGCGATTAAGTTTTTCAAAGACGCTATGGAAATTTGGTTTCGCGATCATTGCCTCCGCGCCATACCGTCCATCCCATTTTGTTATCAATTTTATCACGTGAACATTTTCCGAACATTTTCCATTGTTTTATCGAATATCGCGTTGTTTATTAATTTGTACAAATTTTTCTCAAAATCATTTTTCGCGCACGTTCTAAAGTGTGTATTGAGTTCGATGTAATCGCGGAACCAGGCGGATTGAGCAAATTGTAATACGCGTATATCTTTTATACGAAGACTATGGTGCGTACATTGCTGCAGGTTGCGATAGTGAATAACGCTTCTTGTCATATAACGTCGCGAGAAGTTTATTCTGCCGCGTGCCGGGTGCTTTATCGCGCGTCAGACAGAAAGGTAGGTCAGTGCAGATGATGTGGATACTCGAGATCGATCTAGAATCGATCGAGAATATAATTCGTAGACGAATCCGAAGCGCTCGCGTCAAAGTTCGCAACGTCTTCAACCCATCGAAATTCGGCATAGGGCAGTGGTTGACACATCGCCCATCCGTATTGTTCTTGTCGTAATACATCAAATACGACGACGATTTCGACAGGTCGTACGAACGCATACACTTGTTATTGGCCTGCGCGTATCTGCCGGAACAATTGACTGAGTATACCGCGCTCAATAAACATAACCATATCGATGTCGGTGAGCAACTCAAATTTTATACGCATATGTTTCAGTATGGCGTCCCACGTGAAATCTGGCAATGTGTAGTAATGAGCAGGATCGAGACTGTAACTTTTGATACAACTTTCACGGAAATTTTCAAAAACGTCGGCCAATAACAATACATCGGTTTTTAAATACAGATCGCTATATTCGCCTAGAATTTCAATAGAGAATCGCCAGACGTTCACGGCGTGCGCGTAATCGTTCTCCGACACTGTGTTACCGGTCAACGAGCTATAAAATGATTTGCGCGATGGTAGGCGCGTGTCCTGCAGCTTGTCCGCGCGATCCACGTATTCATAGGGAAAGATACCTTTACGCGTCAACAAATCAAAATCCTCGTTCGGTAATGTGAAAAATTCGGAATGTAAAATTTTCAATTTCTCTCTACTTAAAAAAGATGTCAATTTATCGAGACTGGTACTCAAAAATTTGTACGAATCGATGAATGTAGTTGTACACAATTTTGCGAATCTGATCTGTCTGCGGTATCTTTGACATGTTTAGTGAACGAAATGTATTTTTCTTTTGTTATCGGTAGCATGTCGATCCTGCCTTCGTACGCCGCAACTATTTCCATGATAACAAAGTGCGCGTCATAACCGGATAAATTGTGAAAAATTGACAAGAATGCAGTATGATTTTTTATAAATGTTTAAATTGCAATTCGAATGCGCAGGTCCGCGGTAACGATCGGTAAGGTGACAATGATCGCGTACCCGCGTGCCGTCCGACACAAATGATTTTTCACAAATGTGATAATGCGTCACGCTACGGTATATTTCCCATTGTTCTCTCGATAACGTTTCTATAGGGACATTCATATGAATAAGAAAATTTTTACTCGATGCGCTAAGTTTTCGAGTTGCCGAACAAACCATGCAACGCAGTCTTCGCCACGACGAAATTGATACGCCGATAATGCGTCGTCGTACGGGCATCGCACATAATATCCTACGCTAAATACCTCGTGCTGTTGATATGTATACGACGTGTTTTCCCTCTCTGGCTCCATTCTTCGCAGTGTGCACTCTAGATTCGCATAGACGATGAATGGAAGTTGTTCTTTGTTGCAGTGGTTCTTAAATTCGAGTCACTTGTTGTCCTCGTTCGGCAGTCGGATGGCGCAAGCATTCATCCGTTGGCAATTCACCATATGCGATTCCAATTTGTCCGATGAATTAAAATAATGTAGACATCTGCAAACAGAAAACATGACTTTTTTTTAGTATTTTTAGCATTTAAATTAACAAGTATAAAATATTTTACAATTTGTTAAAAAATGTGCATACGTACCGATCACAAAAGTATTTTTTGTGTTCTTTTTTACTTAGTTGCGAGCTCACGAGACGGGACAAGTTTTTGATATACGCGAAGTGTCTCACATTATCGTTGCGCGAATCCTGCATGTACAATAGATTTGCGTATTTCTTTATCTTCTTTGTTGTCAGATGTATCGGGAGAATCTCCTTTCCCTTGATACCGTAGATGTTGATGGAGAAATCGTTGAGATGTTCGAACTTTTTAATTTGATTGAACGTCATCGGAAAAGTAATGTCTTGGAGATTCAACACCGTCGTATAATGTGGATACGACGATTCCCGATTTGTATGCCTTTCGGCCGAATGCAAGGCCGCAACTGACCATGCGAAACATGCATTGTCCGTTGACTGCACGTTAATTACCGCTCTCTTCAACATAATTTCCCGCGGTAACTCGATGTAATACCCCGTGTGCATGGGATTATATTTATTAACATTGATTGTCAAATTTAATATACGTGATAGCGCCCATCCACTGTCGCGTTCTTGAAACTCTTCGAGCGATGCCAACGTAGGTTCGATGACGTGCTGCTCGTACCACTCATCCACATTTGACACTCGAAAGAACTCACTATTTTTAGTATTTATACTTATTATTGAGCATGTTTATCACCCGTCACAAACTTGCCATTGAATGCGTGTTCACTTTTACTACCGTGTCTTTCTACAATGTCTCGCACTCGCTCGAGCACTATACCATCGGTGTCTTCTGAAAATCATCGCGGCTCGATATAGTCCACGTTAATCACCGTGCCAGTCAATACGACTTTCAAACACCGTATCAATCTCGCGCCAAACAAGAGAGCCATTATCTCTATTGGTACTCGTGTACTCGTCACCAAAGTACACAAAATGTCTTTCTAATTGAATTTTTGCACCCGCGAGTCGCGCGATTTTCACCACCACAGATTGTCTGTTTCCAATGGTGAGTCTAGAACGCTTAACACGACTGAATTCTTCGAGCTGCTCGATGCACTCGTCACATCGTTGCAGCCACACGAAACACTCCACCAAAGTAGCGACCTGGTTGCACTGTTCCAGCAGCTCGCATTCCACTCGCTCGAAGTGTTCCATTTTTTTGTATATTATATTACGTCCCACGGAGCACTTACACTTGCACGTGATTCGTCCACAATATTATCTTTCTTATGCGATGCAAATTGGGCACATGTTACATGGAATTGTTATATATATGGACTGACTGCAATTGGAGCAAAATCGACCGTTTAGCGCATCAAGAATATTTATCTCATGCTTCCTAACGGCATACATTATTCCAATGTCAGTATCCGTCAGACGAACCATGCATTCGGCACATACAATTAGAGCACCACCCGTCGAATAGTAAAATTGTATTGTACAATTTCTATTACTATTTCTATTTCTATTACTGTTTTCTATTATTATTCAGTACAAGGAGTTCCGAACGCGTAACAATTTTCTCTGCCTAATCCATTAACTCCTCACTCTGATCACTTATGCAATCACTGTCGTCAGATAATGTGTGCTCATCATCTTCATCTTCAATATCAATGTTAATGTCAATATTTCCAACATTCTCAATTTCTTCTTCTTTGTCTTATCCACTATATTCGCGATGTCTTCCACGTTCATATTTATCACATTCAATATTCGCACCGTCAACTATTTTTTTCACACACAGTATCGCGATCGATATTTGTTTCGAGACTTCCGAGATCTACTGTGATTCCGCATGCTCAAGGATCTATTATATATATCGCCTGTAATTTTGTTGTCCCTTTGTCGAACTCGAAGCATAGTCATAGGTTTTCCGAGTCGCAATTTTGATTTTTTATAGCAGCCCAAGTTTCCTCGTTTTTTTCACCCCCCAATTTTTTCTCCGATAAGAAGATTCGATAGAAAAGATTTTCGATAGAAAAGATTTGATGATTCTTTTTTTTTTAAAGACAGCATAAGGACAGCACTTGAAAGTAACAGTTGGAATAATATCAATCAATATCCGGAAATAGTTTTTTTCAACATAAAAAAGAAACTTGGTATTAATGATGGAATATTATTTATCGGTGTAACACCAATAAAAAGGGGTAATGTATTCATTTTTATAGTTTACGTTCCGTGTCGCTGTCAAAATTTATTTGGCTCTTACGAGAAAACTTGGACTTGATCAAACAGGAACGAGCACGTTTCAGTATTTATTATTAGGAAAAAATTAAGAGAGAAGAAGGGTCTATTTACCGACTAATACATTATTTTTATTGAATAACGGATTTTTCGAGATTGTTCGAAATTAACTCGTTGCAACATGTACATTTGTTTGTAGCAGTCGGATTATTGGCGCTTCTTTTACCATGCTGCGACACATACAGTCGTCAATGCTATTTTTTCTAAATCGGGACATCATTATAAATCTTCCGAATCACAATTTGTTTAGGTACATTATTTTCATTGAATAACGGATTTTTCGAGATTGTTCGAAATTAACATGTTGCGACACGTACATTTGTTTATTGCAGTCGGAATATCGGCGCTTTTTTTTTCCTTTCTTTTCTTACGTCAATTTCTACAAAAATATCTTTTCTTGCAACTCTTCCTAGACAAAAAAGATCCCCCCTCCGTCCCTCTCAAAAGTACATTCCAAAGGATCATCGACAAAGCATTTTCCCTTCCCTACCAGTGCCTACCAGTTACATCCCCTCTTCTTTATTCCCGCGTCTCCGAGTTACCTCGCACACCCGCACCCCGCTCGGAGCCCCTGGTTAGAACTGGCCTAGTATACCTACTAAGATCCGCTCGTGGTTATCGATCGCTCCCGCCAGAACGAATCGATCAAGAGCGCCACCGTCGACGTTCGCGTAGAATTTGAATGCAAAGAGAACGTTCCGGCTAACCAAATAACCCAACGGCTTATTGTCTCATCATTCACGATAGAATGATAGAGTATAATCCGCTGACGAACGTCGTACGTAAACTCACGTAAAAAAAAGAAAACCGCGGTTTTTCCTATGCGATAGCGATAACGAACATATAAAGAAGAGCGGAGCGCAAAAAAAAAAACAGGAAACCGCGGTTTTCCCTATGCGATAACGATAACGAACATATAAAAAAGAGCGAAGCGCGAAGATATCGAGTTTCCCTGTCTCGCGACAATGTTGAACGTACTGATCTTCGTCGATCTGCAAGGTTTTACCGTTCGGGAGAAATTTACGGTTAAAGAGGTGGCGATATTAAGAAATGGAAAGGAGCTGACTCATCGAGTGTTTCGAGAAGCGATACTTTGGAATCTTCTTACAAAGACGAAGAAATCTAGAGCGTGCTGGGTAACTGCTAATTATCACGGTCTGCAATGGAGCGATGTCGCCTACAGATTCTCGAAACCCGTGATTCGAAACGGCGTGTGCAACCGATCGCGAGACGCGCCTAGACGAGTGTACGTCAAAGGCTTGGAAAAGAAGAAGTGGTCGGAAGAGATTCTTGGCGGCGACGTCATCGCGAACCACGATGTGATCGTCGAGACTATCGACGCGGATTTCGAGAATATAGAGTATATACCTGAACACCCTGGACGACGTTCGCGCCTTCCACTGCGAGCGTCACGCGAAGAATTGCGCCATGGAGAACGTGTGCAAACTGTACGATTGATGGTTGAAACGACAGGAATGTATCACCGAACTGCAATGTCGCGTTAACGATTTACAATTTATATCATATTATATCATATTATATCATATTATATCATATTATATCATATTATATCACATTGTGATATCATATCACATCATATATCAAATTGTTTTCAACTATTATATCATATATTAGATTGTTTTAAACTATTATATTATACGAGAGTAATCTGAAAAGTTTTGAGTCTAACATAGAAACAAGTATTTTTTCGGTCAAATATAGTTTTATTTTTCAACATAATCTCTTTTTAAGTCGATACACTTTTCCCATCGATACTCTAACCTCTTTCCCTCCAAATAGTAATCCCTCCAAATAATAATTGGCGTCTTGCTCCGCAAAATAGGCGTTTACTTATGCGATGACCTCCTCGTTCGATGAAAATCTCTGTCCTCCAAGCGAAACTTTAAGCTTAGGAAACAGGAAAAAGTCGCTGAGGGCCAGATAGTGAATACGGTGGGTGGTCAACCAATTCGAAGTGCAGTTCGTGAATTTTGGCCATGGCGACTGCCGAAGTGTGAGCAGGTGCGTTGTCTTGATGGAACAGCACTTTTTTCTTCTTCAAATGCGATCGTTTTTTTTGCAATTTCTGCCTTCAGCTCATCAAATAATGATGCGTAATACGCTCCCGTTATTGTTTTACCTTTTTCAAGATAGTCGATACACACAATTCCGTGACTATCCCAAAAAACAGTCGCTATTACCTTCCCAGCTGATGGAACCGTCTTCACCTTTTTCGGAGCATATTCACCCTTTGCAGTCCATTGTTTTGACTGTTCTTTTGTCTCTGGAGTGTAGTGGTGGATCCAAGTTTCATTTATAGTTATGAATCGACGCAAAAAATCTGACTCGTTTCGCTTGAACCTGCTCCAACAGGGCCTTCGAAATGTTCATTCGAATTCGTTTTTGATCCAAAGTGAGCAAGCACGGCACCCAACGCGCGGATAGCTTGCGCATATCCAATTATTCAGTCAATATATGACAAACGCGTTCTTTCGATATGCCCATAGCCTCTGCTATCTCTCTAACCTTGATTCGATGATCGTTCAGTACCATTTGGTGAATATTTTTGATGTTATCAGCGGTAGTCGCAGTTTTTGGCCGTTCCGAATGCTCATCATCAGCCAAGCTGGTACGACCACGTTTAAATTCAGCTGCCCATCTTTTTATGATGGCAAATGATGGGGCAGAGTCCCCGTAAACAGTGTTCAACTCGATTTTAATTTACGCAGGCGTATTGCGTTTCAAATGTAAGAATTTAATCACGGAACGATATTCAATTTTTTCCATTTTTACAAAAACACTGACATCGACTGACACAAACGACTGTCAAACAACAACTGAGTGTCCAAAATGGCTGAAATTTTCACAAAAGTCTTTCAAAGCATATACTATTGTAATACTAGAAGGTTTTGACGAGTAACTTCATCTTCATGTTAAGGCTCAAAACTTTTCAGACTACCCTCGTATATCAGAGTTACTTATATCATATTATAATCAGACTCTTTTATAATATTATAATCAGACTCTTTTAACTATTACTTATATCATATTATAATCAGATTCTTTTATAATATTCTATCGCTCGTATCACTTATATAAATGCTTGGGAAAGTACAAATAAAAAAAACATTTTTACAATATTTCTCTTATTTTATTTCATTTCAATCTTACATCCCAAAGAACAGAATAACGAGTTCGCAATCGATAATGTCGTTACGATCGAAGGCATCGCTATCGCGTATGACTCTCAAGATATTCTCCGTATCCTTAGCGGCGGACGCGATATCCTTGAAACGCGCCAATTTCGCGTCGATCTTTCTTAATATCTTAGTCAACGAGATAACGAGTCGGTTGACGCAATGCTCGAGCTCGAATATGTTATTCACCGTTTCCTTCGACATGGCCAAGCCGCGGGCCATGTTTTCAGGCGTAATATCGTCAGGTTGTTGATTCTTCCGAAACGCATGGTCATATTTCCGATATGCGACGGAGCCAGAAAGGACGGTTCTCCGTTGGTATTCTGCAGATACTTCGAGAGAACGTGTCGTTGCTCGAGAAGCTGCCTCCACGTATCGGGCGACATCGAGATTTCCTTGCTATGACTATCTGCCAGGATAATGTTCACGCGCGAGGAACGTTCAAAGAGTGACGCATACGTTGAGGAACTTGTATCCCATCTTAGTCAAGAGATATTTTCGTTCTAGAACTCTGGATTATTCGTACAACCGACGTCATTATAACTCGACGCGATCGACCTGTCATCGAACGTACTCTTCCTCTTCTTCGCGTCGTCGCTCTCATCGACTCGATGCGTCTCGGAATCTTGCGAGTGTTCGACACCGTACATCTTTACGATCGGAGAGATCGCGCGATACTGATCATTCGTAAACGTTTCATATTCTTCGCTCTATACATTGTATGAAAAATTGCCTCCTCCTCCCTCTCTTCCTCTAAATCATCCTCGCTCGAAAATACGTTTCTCATCTGAGCGAGTCTTTTTAGAACAGCGCGCAATTGTTCTAACAGTCCATCTCTTGGACACACGATACCAAAAATCTCCGGGTCGAATTTACCGGCCATAGTTACACTTCTGGTAAATTCGTTGTATTTGAAGAACTGTCGTTTAACGAGAAAGTACAAATTATCGTCGATGTATCGAACGGCGGGTGGAATCCCCGAAAATATCGTGCAACGAGTCATGTCTGACGGCTATCATCGAGCAATTGTCGATCTCGGCCACGATCTCGTCGTTGTAAATCGCGAACGTTCGTCCCACATCAGTATTAACTACAGCGTTGATTTTCGCGTTAGGAGGAAGATTCATATCCTTTAGTTTCTTCGGTCAACCCGGTACCAGTTCAAAACTCAGATATTCTGCCATGTAAACTATATCGTCTACAAACAATACGAGTTGGTCCGAGGGTCGATACGCGTCCGTCAAATGCGTAAAATTATCGAGAAGGAAACGCAGATAGTCCGTCAGTAATAATGATCTGCCGTAAGATTTTCCGTCTAAGTCGATACGCCACGTACATTCTGTTTTCTAACATCAACACCGCGTCGACGCGTCGCAACGCGCACAGATCCACGGAGTTTGTGTTGCGCGTCGCGATCGTGGTCGTCGCTACGGTCGTCGTCGCTGGCACCGATCTCGAGACTTCGTTCTTATTCCTTAAACCGTATAAATTCTGAATGGCGAGAAAATCCTCTTCGCTCAAACGCACGGGAAAAGTTTTAGAGAGAACGAAGGCGTACATTATCGAATTTTTCTGAGGACTGTGGTGTAATTCTAATGCGTGACCGATTTCGTGCATCAACGTATGCAGTAGATGAACCATACCGTTAGGATTAGCGGTCAGCTCGATGTGCCACTTCTCCGCGTTATTTACGTGCACCTCCAACAATTCGGACGATGGTAAAAAAGCGTGAGTTAGCACGTTACCTGATTCGTCCAGCAACGATGGACATATTCGACGGCTACCTCGATGTTGAGGATTTACGAACGTGTGAAAGCCCTCCCGAAACGATAGCACGATATCGGATTCATCAAATCGCGCTCGAACGTCAATGACGAATTCGCCGCCTACATCTCGGATGCGACCTCGATGACTCGTAAAACGCTCTTGTTCGCCAGGTGAAAGTTCCAAGCGAGGCGTCTTCGCCCATTTCCTCGGAGACTTGTCCAAAGCAAAACTCGATATATCTTTGATGCCACATCGTGATTTACGCATCTGTTTCAACGTAGCCTCGTTAAGAATCCCATTACCAGATATACGGTAATACTCCTGGAAAAGCGCGATCGCGTGTCTCAGAGTCGCGTTATCGGATATCGTTTGCACGTTATCACCGTCCAGATCTCCATAGATTTGCAAAAATCGAAACGCCTCCTCGTCGCTATCGGCGGCGGAGTCGCTATCGGTGGCGGAGTCGTGAATCGCCGCAATAATGGCTATCACGCACGCGACTACGTCATCGTACGTCCGTCATCGCGCGAGGCGGAAGTCGAATCGACACTGCGCGTCGCCGACTGAAATACGCGTGAACCGCTCGATCGATGTCGCTATCGGTGGTGAGGGGTGGAGACCGACGCGAACTGCGATGAATCGTTCTGATCTTTCATTGATCGCTTAGATCACGCTTAGCTCTACGCGAAGTCTTATTTTTTTTATTTTCGTTCGATCGCGCACTTCTATCTCTAACGACTCCAACCGCAACAAAGATAGTTCGATTTCCTGCTCTTCTCGCGCTTTACTCGCGTTATAAAAAACGCATCGTCGCGACGAAACTCTACATACGCGAACCGGAAATTTCAACCGTGATTACGATAACAGTTTTATTAGTTTCTATTCTCTATTGCGCAATAGCGAGGTCATTCTCGTCGAATGAGCCCAAAGATAAGATCTCTCGTCGCGCGATTACACACCAACGAATGTAAACATCTCATACGCAATACCATTAAAAGAGTAAATAATAGAGAAAAAAAGTAAAAGCATAAACAATGATAGAATAGAAACAATAAAGAATGATGAAATAAGCGATAGACGAATCTCCTATCGCAGTCGGACTTCCGGTAGTCGCGCGTAGCGAACGCGGAAAAGATGCGTCGCGAAATCATCTAAATATCCTTTTTTTCTCCTCACTCTTTACCTCTTTTCTCTTTTTACATTCCTAATAAAATATTCTCTCCTTATCATTTATATTCCTACGACGATTTCTTCCTCGCGTGACTCCCATCTCTCATTACCCTCGGTATCGTAAATTGAAAACTTCCGACACGTCGCCGATCCGCCTCTTGTTTCTACGATATGTAAACGAATGAGAAAGGGAAAGGGAACTCCGCCTCTCACAATTAGTTAATCGCTGCAACAATGATGCATATTAAAGGCGATTCACATTAATATATTTATTTTTAGTAATATACTTGTATTAAATTCATATATTCATATATACATATACACAGTTATATTACAGTTATATTACAGTTATATTACAGTTATATTACAGTTATATTACAATTATAATTGTTGTACCCCGGATGGGCTACAACGTTAATATTAGGGATAGTCGGGTTCGTTAAGCCTAAGGAGTTGGGACTCCGAGTAGGATCAAAAGAATGTAGGGATCTTCTTGAATTCATTAACACACACTTTCTTATTTTTAATTGATTTATTCTCACAAGTGCACAGATGCTTGATATATTAACGATTATATTTTACACACGGTTAAACGTCGTCGGGTGACTCGATGCGTATCGCGTTACTCTGGCGGACGACGACCGAATATGTCACCTGAGATGCCGATAGTAGGCTCGCGGGAACTTCGCTACGAGATTCGGTAATATCTCGTGTGATTATTATATAAGTCCGATTTCGGACGACACGTAGTATTTGACTCTCTCCACTCTGTCTTGTATGATTGATTATATAGATTGGTCGATGCCTGATCAGCATTCTGATCGGTTACGTTGATTGATCGCGTGATATTGATTGCTCAATATCACGCCTGATTCGATCAGCAAATTGAGGAATTTGCTGATAGACTTTTCGCAAATGTTCGCAATGTTCTCGTGTATTTCTGCGGTCTTTCGAAAGACTGATCGCAATTTTGACGATCACGTATTTATGTCGTCTTTCGAAAGACTTTTTCCGATTTTTTGCGGATTAATTTTGTTGCCATGCGGACTACTTTTATTATTAGTTGTAGATCTGGCTACAACATAATACATAATTATATATATGT